>NC_143169.1:6730000-6747500 GCF_047325235.1 Durio zibethinus | reverse complement strand
GCAACTTGCATTCAAAGACTCAATGGTTCACGGGATTCTACAATCACACTGAGTATCGCATTTCGCTACGTTTTTCATCGATATGAGAGCCAAGATATCCGTTACCGAGAGTCGTTCAGTTTTTTCACAACAAAAGGAGTCACGACGGGATGGCGACAGCGCGCACGCTCTATTTTGATTTCGGTTCCTTGGTGTGATTCACGCCAGGGGTTCACTGTTCGACGGCGGGCGAGATGATGCCGATCATTTCGCCCGCCCTATGGTTTTTCGTTAACGTATCCGTGGGTCATCCATCGAGCGGGGTTTCGACAATGATCCTTCTGTAGGTTCACCTACGAAAACCTTGTTACGACTTCTCCTTCCTCTAAATGATAAGGTTAGTAAACTTTTCACGACGTCACGGGTGGCGGACTGTCCACATCGTAATGATCCGAACACTTCACCGGACCATTCAATCAGTAGGAGCGACGGGCGGTGTGTACAAAGGGCAAGGACGTAGTCAACGCGAGCTGATGACTCGCGCTTACTAGGAATTCCTCATTGAAGACCAACAATTGCAATGATCTATCCCCATCACGATGAAATTTCAAAGATTACCCGAGCCTGTCAGCCAAGGCTATAGACTCATTGAATACATCAGTGTAACGCGCGTGCAGCCCAGAACATTTAAGGGCATCACAGACCTATTATTGCCTCAAACTTCCTTGGCCTAAACGGCCATAGTCCCTCTAAGAAGCTAGCCACGAAGGATCACCTCCACGTAGCTAGTTAGTAGGCTGAGGTCTCGTTTGTTAACAAAATTAACTAGACAAATCGCTCTACCAACTAAGAACGGCCATGCACCACCACCCATAGAATCAAGAAAGAGCTCTCAATCCATCAATCCTTACTATGTCTGGACCTGGTAAGTTTCCTCGTGTTGAGTCAAATTAAGTCGCAAGCTCCACTCCTGGTGGTGCCCTTCTGTTAATTCCTTTAAGTTTCAGCCTTGTGACCATACTCCCCTTGGAACCCAAAGACTTTGATTTCTCATAAAGTGCCAGCGGAGTCCTAAAAGTAACATTAGCCGATCCTTGGTCGGCATCATTTATGGTTGAGACTAGGATGGTATCTGATCATTTTCGAGCCCCCAACTTTCATTCTTGATTAATGAAAACATCCTTGGTAAATGCTTTCGTAGTTGTTCATCTTTCATAAATCCAAGAATTTCACCTCTGACTATGAAATATGAATGCCCCCGACTATCCCTGTTAATCATTACTCTGATCTAGAAGGCTAACACAATAGGATCGAAATCCTATGATGTTATCCCATGCTAATGTATACAAATGTAGGCCTACTTTGAGCACTCTAATTTCTTCATTGTAACAGCACTAGAGGAACGACCTGGGTAATTAAGTCCATGAGCGCATCACCGACAGTAGGGACGAGTAGATCGATGCTCACCGTGAGGCAGACCGAACGACCCAACCCTAGTTCCAACTACGAGCTTTTTAACTGCAACAACTTAAATATATGCTATTGGAGCTGGAATTATCATGGCTACTGGCACCAGACTTGCCCTTCAATGGATCCTCGTTAAGGGATTTATATTGTACTCATTCCAATTACCAGACTTATGGAGCTCGGTATTGTTATTTATTGTCACTACCTCCCCGTGTCAGGATTAGGTAATTTGCGCGCCTGTTGCCTTCCTTAGATGTGGTAGCCGTTTTTCAGGTTCCCTCTCCAGAATCGAACCCTAATTCTTTGTTAGCCGTCACCACCATAATAGGCCACTATCCTACCATCAAAAGTTGATAGGGCAAAATTTTGAATGATGCATCGTCAGCACAAAGGCTGTGCGATCCGTCGAGTTATCATGAATCATCAGAGCAGCGGGTATAGCCCACATTGACCTTTTATCTAATAAATGCATCCCTTCTAAAAGTCGGGGTTTATTGCACATATTAGCTCTAGAATTACTATGGTTATCTGAGTAGTAGATACCATCAAACAAACTATAACCGATTTAATGAGCCATTCATAGTTTCATAGTCTGAACTAGTTCATACTTACACATGCATGGCTTAATCTTTGAGACAAGCATATGACTACTGGCAGGATCAACCAGGTAGCATTCCTTCGAGATGTTGGCACCGTGTCGACCTCGACGCACCGACCTAGCGACGGAGAGAGCCCAACACGGAGCACAAGCATCGTGCGTGTTAAGCGCGTGAAATACATAGCATCAAACGAACGGGGGCCGAGAGCCTGTGTCCATTAAAAATTTCGCATCCGAGAGCATGATCGAATGCTGGTGCACCAATGCGGCCATGGAGGATTGAGTGGCACGCTTGGGACACCGGTCATGATTGACGTTCAGCCCGTGGCCCCTCGGGACACGAGACGGATGAGGGATGGCGAGACATCCGATTTCCATTGATTCAGGTATGCAACACAGGATCCCGATCATGCCCCCTAGGTACGACGACCGCATGTGGAGAGATTGAAGAGGATGACGGGTCAACAGTTCGATGCATAGAGCACAGAGCCTGCCCACATGCATAACCATAACACCACTCATATGCCCATTGTGTATAAGTGGCAGCATCCACGTGCGATGGTCCACAACCCACCCAATCGATTACTCGACGAGCGAACGGAGGAAACAACGTGTGAGGCCACGCCACAACCGCTTGGCACGAGAAAAACATGAGCAAGGGCCACGAGACTACCCCTGCCATCCGACAGGCAACAACAAAGTGACACCACCAATGCTTGGCACGATCGGGACCGCACGCGCGAGCTCCGCTGACACTACCCCAAGGGGATGTTACCCGATTTAAGGACTTGTTCCTGGGGTCTCGGGCAGCATCGACTGCGTGCACGGCCTCGTAGAGGCCTAGGCATTTTTATGGTCGACGAGAAGGGACCGCGAGATCGTCAAATACCGAGAGACCTGGTCGAGCCAAGCCCGTAATCGCAGCTTCTGCTCGCACCATCCCAAGGAGCTGTTGCTCGATTCAGGGAATTGGTCTGAGGTCTAGGGCAGCATCCGCCGCGTGCACGGGCTCAAGCTCGACTCCTCATTTTTGCATGCACAACAACCGATCGAGGCCATGGGCACCTGCCGATCACTAGAGCAACCAGTCGCTAGATAAAATGGTCGAAAGGCATGCACACCCTATATTTCACTCGAGGGACGTTACCCTGGGTGTACGCAATGGGAGGCCCATTACGTATACCTACTCCCCTCATGGGGGGAGAGAGGGGGTGCCGGACCACCACCCCCTAAAGAGCATTAGAGATTATACAGATATGCTACCAGTAGACATTAAAGTGTATGAAACAGGGACACTTTTTCCAAACAGGCATATCCTGCACCGAGGGTGAGCAGGTACCGATGGTGGTTGGGGCATGTGCCTGTACTAAGGGCTAGAACGTGCCGATGGTGGTCGATGCGACTGGCCACACCATGGGCCAACATGTGCCGATGGTGGTTGAGGCAATCGCCCGCACCAGCTCGAGGCATGTGCCCACACCAAGGCTTGGCATGTGTCGATGGTGTTCGATGCAACCACCCGTACCAGGGGCCATCTTCTGTCATGGTGGTCGAGGTAAGAGCCTGCACTAAGGGTCAGATTGTACCGATAGTGGTCGAGGAAACCGCCTGCACCAAGGCCCAACACTTACCGATGGTGTTCGAGACAACTACCCGCACCAAGGGCCAACTTATGCCAATAGTGCTCGAGGCAACCACCCACACCAAGGGCCATCTTCTGTCGATTACGGTCGAGGCAACTGCTCGCACCAAGGCCCAGCACGTGCCGATGGTGTTCGAGGCAACCGTCCGCACTAAGGGCCAGCATGTGCCGATGGTGTTCGACGCAACTGCCCACACCAGGGGCCATCTTCTGCCTATGGTGGTCGAGGCAAGAGCCCGCACCAAGGGTCACCACGTGTCGATGGTGGTCGAGGCAAACGCCCGTACCAGGGGCCAACATGTGCCAATGGTGTTTGACGTAATCGCCCGCACCAGGGCCATCTTCTGTTGATGGTGGTCGAGGTAAGAGCCCGTACCAAGGGCCGGCTTGTACCGATGGTGCTCGAGGTAACTACCCGTATGAAAGCCTAGCACATACTGATAGTGTTCAAGGTAACTGCTCGCACCAAGGCCTAGCATGTGTCGATGGTGGTTGAGACAACCGCCAATGTCACAGGCACCGACCTTAGACTCAGAATCCGTACGGCCTTAGGCTTGGAATCTCCTCTTTTATGCCTAAGTCAGCCTAAAACACAAGCGTTCAGGCACTAGAACAATGGGAAGGGCTGATTACGCAAGTTAAAGAGAAATAGGATAACAAGGCAGAATGCTGGAATATGTTGTATATTCACTGCAACAGAAGTGTTTGATGGTGTACAGATGAGGGTGGATCATCCCTCTATTTATAGTTGAGGCTCCAGCTACACTTAATGGCAATATCCCTAGAATAAAGGCTAAAATCATGGGATTATACAGATTACAATAAATCAGGATTATAACTCCTAATTTCTAGGGTCAACCAAATCTGCCTGCTTCCAAAAGCTTCCCTTGCATGTCCAGCACCTTGGGCTCTTCTAGATGTGGTACGAACAGCTTGTATGCCAGGCTTTGGCCTCACAGGCTAGTTTGTAAACTGGGCGGGCATTCTAACCTCGTCTTCTAGGCGTTGCACGTAAGTACCCGCCAGTGCGCCTGATCTACGGGCCTCAACGTCTGGCTCACCTGCTGGTGCGCCTGATGTGCTTGGCGCTCCCAGCCAGGGTGTAACATTCTCCCCCACCTGATTGCGC
Organism: Durio zibethinus; assembly: GCF_047325235.1. NCBI lineage: Eukaryota > Viridiplantae > Streptophyta > Magnoliopsida > Malvales > Malvaceae > Durio > Durio zibethinus. The sequence continues at coordinate 6,742,685 of NC_143169.1, read as the reverse complement.
AATGTCCTCATTGCATCTTCTGCATGGTACTACCTGATCTAGTCCTCAAACTGCCATAAGTCCTTTGTTGGTTCCCAGTTCGCCTCACTATCTGAAAGTCCCTTCTAGTGTACCAAGTACTCTTGTCTTGGTTGATAGTTCTTCTGTCTCACCTCCCGGTCAGCTATGATACTCCGGACCTCCTTCTCATATGAGGCCCTTGCTTCTAATGGTGCACACTTTGACTCTGCCCATCCTGGATCTCCCTTATCCTCATGGAACGGCTTGAGCATGCTTACATGGAACACCAGGTGTACCCTCGACTTAGGTGATATATCTAGCTTGTAGGCAACCTTGCCTACCCTCTTGACTACTCGAAAAGGTCCCTCATACCTCCGAACTAAGCCTTTGTGCAGCCCCCTGTGGCGCACAATGGGATGCAACTTCACCAACACCAAGTCTCCAACTTGGGACTACACGTCCCGCCTATTCTGGTCTGCCCACTTTTTTTGCCTCTTGGCCACCTTGTGTAGACAAACTTTGGCCAAGTCAGTTTGCTCTTACCATGCCTTGGCAAACTTGTAAGCTGCTGGATTTGGCCTTGTATAACTTGCAGCAATCAAACCGGGTGTTAGTGGTTGTTGCCTTGTCATAACCTCAAATGGGCTCTGGTTTGTTGCCTCGCTCCTTTGCAAGTTGTAGGAAAACTGCGCAACATCTAGTAGCTTTGGCCAGTCCCTTTGTGTGGCACTCACATAGTGCCTGAGGTAGACCTCCAATAGTCCATTCACATGTTCTATCTGCCTATTAGTCTGCGGATGCATGCTGGTGGAAAAGTTCAAGTCTGACCCCAATAGCTTGAACAACTCAGTCCAGAACCTACCCGTGAAACGCCCATCCCGATCACTAATAATAGTCCTCGGCTGGGAACTCCTTGGTTGCTGGAATGAAGATTCCATACTTGGAAAACCTGTCCACCATTACCATGATGCTTCCAAACCCTTCTGCTTTGGGTAGACTGACTATAAAGTCCAGAGAAACACTCTCTCATGGTCGCTCTGGCACTGGAAATGGCTCCAAGAGACCCGTTGGTTTCTTGAGCTCCACCTTGTCCTGTTGGCACACAAGACAAGTCTTCACATAGGCCTTCACATCATCCCTCATGTGTGGCTAGTAGTACCGGTCCTCAATCAGTGCCAAGGTACGGCTCACTCCTGGGTGTCCAGCCCATCTTGAGTCATGACATTCTTGCAAAACTTCCTTGCGGAACTTCCCGTGCTACGACACAAACAGTCTACTACCCCTGGTGTACAACAAGCCATCCTGCAACCAAAATTGCCTAGTCTTACCTTACTGGGCGTACTCCATAAGAGCCTTGGCTGTAGGATCATGCGCAAGTCCCTCCTTGATGCGCGGCACCAGTGACCCCTCTGGTTGGCTAATGGCAGCAAGGTTAGCCTTCCTGCTCAGGGCGTCTACCACTAGGTTTGCCTGCCCTGGCTTGTATCCATCTGGAAATCAAATTCCATAAGAAAATCTTACCATCTCGCCTACTTGGGGGATAGTTTCTTTTACGTCTGGAAGTAGCTGGTTGCCACATTGTCCGTCCTAACCACGAAACTAGACCCCAACAGGTAATGGCACCAAGTGCGCAAGTAGTGCACCACTGCAGTCATCTCTTTCTCTTGGACTGTGTACTTGCGTTCAGTCTCCTTCAGCTTCTTACTCTCGAACGTGACTAAACATCCCTCCTGCATTAACACACCCCCTATGGCAAAGTCTGATGCGTCCGTATGCACCTCATATGGCTTGGCATGGTCTGGCAAGGCCAAGACTGGCTCCTCGGTCACAGCCCATTTCAACCTGTCAAAGGCTTCCTGACACCTTGCGCTCTAGTGACCTTGGCTGGTAGTTGCCACTCCAGGATGGCATGCACCTTGCCTTCATCCATGCGTATCCTGCCACCTCCTACTATGTGGCCAAGGAACGGAATCTCCTGTTAGGTGAATGAGCACTTCTCCCTCTTGACAAACAGCTTGTACGCCCACAACACCTCGAACACCTATCTCAAGTGGTCTACATGCTCTTCCAAAGTCTGGCTGTAGATCACAATATCATCCAAATAAACCACAACAAATCGATCAAAGAACGACTGAAGTACCTTGTTCATAAGGGTGTAGAATGTTGCTAGGGCATTCGTGAGTCTGAAAGGCATCACTAAGAACTCATACAGACCATACCGAGTGACACATGCTATCTTTGGCTCATCTCCCTCCACGATCCTGACTTGATAGTAGCCCGACCTCAAATCCAGCTTGGTGAACCACCTTGCGCTCCCAAGTTGATCGAACAAGTCTGTAATGAGTGGGATGGGGTACTTGTTCTTGATGGTCAGCTTGTTCAAAGCCTGATAGTCTATGCACAGTCGCAACAACCCATCATGCTTGCGTTGGAATAGAACCGGTGCACCATAGGGTGTCTTTGATGGCTTGATGAAGCCAGCATCAACTAACTCTTTGAGCTACTTCCTTAACTCCTCCAACTCTGGTGGGGACATTCGGTAAGGGGCTCTAGTTGGCGGCTTGGCCTCAGACACCAGCTCAATCTTGTGGTCCACCTCCCTCTTAGGTGGTAGTTGACTAGGCAGCTTTACAAACATCACATCACTAAAGGTCTTCAGCACCTTTAGTACCTCCAAGGGTGACTCGGTCTCCTTCTCCCTTGGCACATCATATTTTAGGGCTGCCAAGAAGGTGTCTTCTTCCTTGCTTACCGCCTTGGCAAATTAGATGGCTGACACCACTCGTGACCCAACTCCAAACCCTCTCATCAATGGCACTAGGCATTGGCATCGTGCATCCAAGATGCAAACACAATCGACAAAAGGCACAAGGAGGGCGTTAATCCGAATAAGGAAATCCAACCCAATCACAAACTCATAGTCGTCAAGGGGTATTACCTCTATGGTCTCCTTGCCTTTCCAGTCTCCAAGCTGTAACTCCACTCCCCGTGCTATTCCAATGGCTGGAACTTCCTTGGAGTTCACCATTTTAATGGTACCAGTCCCTCTCTACACCTTTAGTCTGAGCTTTCGGGCTCCATCACCTAAAATAAAAGATGTGAGGCACCTGTGTCCACTAGTGCGCTCACCTTCTGACCTGTAACCATCAGATCCGCAAACATCAAGCCCTTTGGCTTGCGGCTCCCCTTACTCTGGATAGTATTGAGCACCAACGACCCAAGCTTTGCTACCTCTGACTCTGGCTCCTCGTCAGACTCTTTGTCTATAGTAGCCAGCTTTCCCTTTTACGGGTAATTACGTGCTATGTGGCTTCTTCCACATAGGTAGCATGCTAGTGGCTCTCGGTCCCCTTTTGCTTTCCACTTGCTTGCTGGTGGCTTCCTCTCACCATCCTTGGTTGAATGGTCTTGATCCCCTTCCTTAGACTTTCGATCATGATTCTTCCCCTTGAACTACTTCTTTCGGTCCCTATCGTCCTTGCCCTTACCCTTGGGCTTGGAAGACTCGAACTTGTTCAGAGGCTTGAACTCTATCAAGGCCTCAATAGTAGTCATGGCTTTAGCCAAGTCATGAACTCCCCTCCGTGGTGGCTCATGCTTCACCTATGGCTTCAGCCTATCCATGAAAGCAAATAAGGCATCCTTCTCACCTAGATCCGAGATCTGTAGCATCAGTTCAGAGAATTTCTAAACATACTCCCTTATGTCCCCTTGCTGGTTAAGCCGACGTAACTTTGCCCGTGCCTTATCATCCGAGTAAAATTGCTCTCTGAACTCCTTTTGGAACTTTGCCCAGGTTCCAATCTTGGCACTCCCATGCCTGACATCATCACATTTATGCCTCCACCACAATAAGGCTACATCAGTGAGATACATAGCAGCGGTGCTTACCTTTATTGCCTTGTCTTACATGCCTATGGCCTGGAAGTACTGCTCCACACCCCAAAGGTAGTTGTCTACTTCCTTAGCCGCCCTAGTCCCCTTAAACTCTTTAAGCTTGGGGACATCCAATCTGGACTTGGACACTCCAGCAAATATGCCATTCCCAATGGCAGTCTTGCAAGCAACGAGCTCACTGGTAAGCTCTTCCATCCCCTGGAGCATGGCCTCCATGCCATCACGCAAGGTCAGCACTTCAGCCTCTAAGGCCCCATTCTTTTGGGTGAACACGTCCAACCTTTGTTGAGAGCAGCTTGCAGCTTACTTTGGATCTCCTCCCCCATGGAGTCTAGTGATGCAATGTGAGTCTCTACCTCTTCAAGCTTCTCTCCCATGTCGCCCATGGTCACCTCCACCTTGGCTAGCCTACCATCCATGGTAGACCATATGTCTTTAGAACTGGCTTTCCTACCTCTTCCATGCCCATGCTCACAGGCCTCTAGTTGTTGGTTAGCAGTGTCACTTTGGGATGCATCTCTTCAATCACGATCTAACCTACACAACACAAACACACAGAATCAAACTTGCTCTGATACCAACTGTCACGGGCTCTGACCTTAGACTCAGAATCCATGTGGCCTTAGGCTTGGAATCTCCTCATTTATGCCTAAGTCAGCCTAAAACACAAGTGTGAGGGCACTAGAACAATGGGAAGGGCTGATTACGCAAGTTAAAGAGAAACAGGATAACAAGGTAGAATGCTGGAATATGTTGTATATTCACTGAAATAGAAGTGTTTGATGGTGTACAAATGAGGTGGAGTAGCCTTCTATTTATAGTTGAGGCTCCAGCTACACTTAATGGCAATATCCCTAGAATAAAGGCTAAAATCATGGGATTATACAGATTACAATCAATCAGGATTAGAACTCCTGATTTCTAGGGTCAACCAAATTGCCTGCTAATCCTGCATGCTTTCAGAAGCTTTCCTTGCATGTCCAGCACCTTGGGCCCTTTTGGATATGGTGCGGGCAGCATGTACGCCAGGCCTTGGCCTCACGGGCTGGCCTGCAAGCTGGGCGGGTGTTCTGACCTCGTCTTCATGCCTTGTGCACAAATACCCGCTAGTGCACCTGGTCTGCGGGCCTCAACCTCTGGCTCACCTGCTGGTGCACCTGATGTGCCTGGCGCACCCAGTTAGGGTGTGACACCAGCACCAAGGCCCAGCATGTGTCGATGGTGTTCGATGTAACTACCCGCACTAAGGGCCATCTTGTGCCGATGGTGGTCGGGGCAATTGCCTACACCAAGGGTCAACTTGTGCCAATGGTGGTCGAGGCAACCGCCCATACTAGAGGCCGTCTTTTGTCGATTGTGGTAGAGGCAAGAGCCCACACCAAGGGTCAGCTTGTGTCGATGGTGCTCGAGGCAATCGTCGGCACCAGAGGCCATCTTCTGTCGATAGTGGTCGAGGTAACCGTCCACACGAAGGCCCAACTTGTACCGATGGTGTTCGATGCAACTACCCGCACCAGGGGCCATCTTGTGCCAATGGTGGTCGAGGCAACCGCCCATACCAAGGGCCGGCTAGTGCCGATGGTGCTCGTGGCAACCGCCCGCACCAAGGTCCGGTACGTGCCGATGGTGTTCGAGGCAACCGCCTGCATTAGAGACCATCTTCTGTCGATGATGGTCGAGGCAATCGCCTGCACTAAGGCCCAACATGTGTCGATTGTGTTTGATGCAACCGCCTGCACCAGGGGCCATCTTGTGTCGATGGTGCTCGAGGCAACCGCCCGCACCAAGGGTTGGCTAGTGCCAATGGTGCTCGAGGTAACGGCCCGTACCATGGTCGGGCACGTACTGATGGTGTTAGAGGCAACCGCCCATACCAAGGCTTGACATGTGTCAATGGTGGTCGAGGCAATCGCTCGTACCATGGCCCAACATGTGCCAATGGTGTTTGATGCAACCACCTGCACCAGGGGTCATCTTGTGCCGATGGTGGTCGACGTAATCGCCCGTACCAAGGGTCGACTTGTGCCGATGGTGGTCGAGGCAACCGCTCGCACCAAGGGCCGGCATGTGTCGATGGTGATCAAGGCAATCACCCGCACCAGGGCCCAGCTTGTTCCGATGGATGTCGAGGTAAGTGCCCGTACCAAAAGTTAGCCTGTGCCAATGATGGTCGATGCATGTGCCATCACCATGCACCATCATATGACATTGATGGTCAAGGCCTTGGCTGAAGTTCAATTTTGAGCCACGGTGCACATGCTGGGCTTAGGCATGTGCTGGTCCCACATTTTTTTCGACCGGGGCACCATCGCCTAAGCATCGTCGAAGAATTTGACCGGCGGCATTGGGGGTTCCAGCGATTGGGGGGCCGGGGGGTGTGTGCACATGATGTGCGATGGGTGCTGGTGGGCCCTCATATCGGCCCCCTATCCCTCATCAAACCTTGAGAACTCACACCTCCTTAAAGAGCATTTGAGATTTTATAGGGTTTGCTGCCAGTAGCCATTCAAGTGTCTAAAATGGGGACACTTTTTTCAAATGGTCACAAAATCTTCTCCACTTCGAGTTTTTAGCTGAAATTGTTTGTGCATGCCAGCAAAAATACAAGGATCATGTGTACCAAATTTGCGGCCAAAAATCCTTCTAAAAAAATTTTAAAAAATCTCGAACCGTAAAAAGTTTCGAAAATCATGAAAAATAGAAAACTAGTCGTCTTGCCACGAAACTTCACATGAAGGCTTAGGAGACCATTGTATGAATTTACAAGCCATAAAAATGGCATTGGCATGGCAGAAATATGAAGATGTGCCTAAACCCACCTACCATCCGATCGATCCACGACTTGCGCATCCCGCCTCTCTGGTCGGCGTAGTGCTCGCCCACTCGTTTGGTAGGTTGACTTAGGCATACGGAGTTCATTCTTAATCTAAGATCGGACTGGACTGAGGGTTGTGGCAGTAGGACCCGTAGTGGGATCAACAGCATGCAGAGAGGGGTCAGGCCGATCCCTGGCTTGCGCATTCTGTCTCTCTGGCCGGTTGAGCGCCCGCACACTCATTTCGTGGGTTGATTTAGGCATACGGAGTTCATTCCCAGTCTAAGCATATGGGCCGGACCGAGGGTTGCGACATCAGGACTAGCAGCAGGATCGACAGCATGTAGGAGGGACCAGGTCGATTTCGGTTTGCGCATTCTGCCTCTCTGGTTGACTGAGCACCCGCACGCTCGTTTCGTGGGTTGGCTTAGGCATACGAAGTTCATTCCATGTCTAAGCCCCAGCAGGACCGAGGGTTGTGGCAGCAGGACCTGCAGGGGGATCCGCAGCAAGCAGAAGAGGACCAGGTCGATCCTTGGCTTGTGCATTATGCCTCTCTGGTCGGCTTAACGCCCGCACGCTCATTTCGTGGGTTGACTTAGGCATACGGAGTTCATTCCCAGTCTAAGCATATGGAGTTCATTCCCAATCTAAGATCAGACCGGCAGTAGGATCGACAGTAGCATGTAGAGGAGGACCTAGTTGATCTTCGATTTGTGCATCCTACCTCTCCGGTCGACTGAGCACCCGCACGCTCATTTCATGGGTTGACTTACGCATATGGAGTTCCTTCCCGATCTAAGCCCTAATCGGACTGAGGGACGCGTAGCGGGATTGACAGCACGCAGAGGGGGATCAGGTCGATCCTCGGCTTATACAGTCTGGCTCTCCAGTCAGCTGAGTGCCCGCACGTTCGTTTCGTGGGTTGACTTAGGCATATGTAGTGCATTCCCGGTCTCGACCAACCGAGGGCCAGAGGCTATCGATGGCGTTTGGAGCAACAACCGTGGGGGACCAGCAGCGGGATCCTTGGTCGGCTCGCATATCTTGCCCCCAGTGGTCGGTTTGGTGCCAAAACAAAAATTCAGGGGCTGACCGAGGTGAGCGGAGTTTATTCTCGATCGGGATCGGGGGACGGGGGGCCCCAGGTCACGGCCAACCCCAGAGGGGGGCGATGTGAAAAGAAGAAAGGTCAGTGGGGGGAGGGACGAATCGAAGTGACAAAAGGGCTGAATCTCAGTGGATCGTGGCAGGAAGGCCACTCTGCCACTTACAATACCCCGTCGCGTATTTAGGTCATCTACAAAGGATTTTACACTCTATTGATGGGAATTGAGCTCCAAAGAGGCTCGCACGGCTCATTCGTCGTAGGGGCTGCACCTACGACACGTGCCCTTGGGGGCCATGGGCCCCTACTGTGGGTCGGCAATCGGGCAATGGGCGTGTGCGTCGCTTCTAGCTCGGATTTTGACTTAGAGGCATTCAGTCATAATCTAGCGCATGGTAGCTTCATGCCACTGGCTTTTCAACCAAGCGTGATGACCAATCGTGCGAATCAACAGTTCCTCTCATACTAGGTTGAATTACTATCGTGACGCCGCCATCAGTAGGGTAAAACTAACCTGTCTCATGACGGTCTCAACCCAGCTCACGTTCCCTATTGGTGGGTGAACAATCCAACACTTGGTGAATTTTGCTTCACAATGATAGGAAGAGCCGACATCGAAGGATCAAAAAGCAACGTCGCTATGAATGCTTGGCTACCACAAGCCAGTTATCCCTGTGGTAACTTTTCTGACACCTCTAGCTTTAAATCTCGAAGGTCTAAAGGATCGATAGGCCACGCTTTCACCCTAATTCTCACCCTAATTCTTAGACCATTGTATGAATTCACAAGCCATAAAAATGGCATTGGCATGGCAGAAATATGAAGATGTGCCTAAACCCACCTACCACCCGATCGATCCACGGCTTGTGCATCTCGCCTCTCTGGCCGGCGTAGTACCCGCCCGTTTGTTTCATAGGTTAACTTAGGCATACGGAGTTCATTCCCAATCTAAGATCAGACCGGACCGAGGGTTGCAGCAGCAAGACCCGCAGTGGGATCGACGGCACCCAAAAGGGGGTTGGGTCGATCCCCAGCTTACGCATTTTGCCTCTCTGGCAAGCTGAGCGCCCGCACGCTCATTTTGTGGGTTGACTTAGGCATACGGATTTCATTCCCAATCGAAGCATATGGACCAGATTGAGGGTTGTGGCAGCAAGACCAGCAGCAGGATCGGCACACGTAGGGGGGACCGGGTCGATCCCTGGCTTGTGCATTCTGCCTCTCCGACCGACTGAGCACCCGCATGCTCGTTTTGTGGGTTGGCTTGGGCATACGGAGTTCATTCAATGTCTAAACCTTAGCCGAACCGAGGTTTGTGGTAGCAGGACCGGTAGCGAGATCGGCAGCACGTAGAGGGGGATCGGGTCGATCCCCGACTTACGCATTATGCCGCACTGGCTGGCTCAGCACCCGCACGCTTGGTGAATTCTGCTTCATAATGATAGGAAGAGCTGACATCGAATGATCAAAAAGCAACGTCGGTATGAACGCTTGGATGCCACAAGCCAATTATCCCTGTGGTAACTTTTTTGACACCTCTAACTTCAAATCCTGAAGGTCTAAAGGATCGATAGGCAATGTTTTCATAGTTCGTATTCGTACTAGAAATCAAAATCAAACGAGCTTTTACCCTTTTATTCCATATGAGATTTCTGTTCTCATTGAGCTCATCTTAGGACACCTGCATTATCTTTTAACAGATGTGCCGCCCCAGCCAAACTCCCCACCTAACAATGTCTTCCTCCCTGATCGACTGATCGAGGTTGGCTTTGGGTCCAAAAGAAGGGGTCGTGCCCCACCTCCGATTCACGGAATAAGTAAAATAACGTTAAAAGTAGTGGTATTTCAATTTTGCCCGAGGGCTCCCACTTATCCTACACCTTTCAAGTCATTTCACAAAGTCAGACTAGAGTCAAGCTCAATAGGGTCTTCTTTCCCCACTAATTCTACCAAGCCCGTTCCCTTGGCTGTGGTTTCGCTGGATTGTAGACAAGGACAGTGGGAATCTCATTAATCCATTCATACGTGTCACTAATTAGATGAGAGGCATTTGGCTACCTTAAGAGAGTCATAGTTACTCTTGCCATTTACCCTGCTTGGTTGAATTTTTTCACTTTGACATTCAGAGCACTAGGCAGAAATCACATTGTGTGAGCATCCGCAGGGACCATCGCAATGCTTTATTTTAATTAAATAATCAGATTCCCTTTATCTGTACCAGTTTTGAGTTAACTATTCATCACCCGAGGAAAGCCCTCGAGGGAGCCATTCCCAGTCTGTCCCCCGATCGGCACGTGACAACCCGCTCTCATCGTGAGAGTAACTCGAGCAGTGCATCAGCAATCGAGGGGTTCGGGATTGGGACCTCCGTGCCCAGCCCTCAGAGCCAATCCTTTTCCCAAGGTTATAGATACATTTTGTTGACTTCCTTTGCCCACATTGTTCCATCGACCAGAGGCTGTTCACATTGGAGACCTGATGTGGTTATGAGTACGACTAGGCGCAGACGACACTCGGTCCTCCAGATTTTCAAGGGCCGTTGGAGGCGCACCAGACACCACATGACGTGCGGTGCTCTTCCAGCCACTAGACCCTACCTCCAACTATGCCGTTTCCAGGGTGGGTGGGCCGTCAAACAGAAAAGATAACTCTTTTCGAGGCTTCCGTCGACGTCTCCGAACTACCTAACGTTGCCGTCAACCGTCGTATCCCGATTCAAGAATTCTAACCCGATTCCCTTTTGAAGCTCACACGAGATGCACTATCGGACGGGCTTCCCCCGTCTTTTAGGATCAACTAACCCATGTGCAAGTGCCGTTCACATTGAACCTTTCCCCTCTTCGACCTTCAAAGTTCTCATTTGAATATTTGCTACTACCACCAAGATCTACACCGACAGCCGTTTCGCCCGGGCTCGTGCCTTGGGTTTTACATGACTGCCACACCCTCCTACTCATCGGGGCCTGGCCCTTACCTCGACGACTGGGTATAGGTCACGCGCTTAAGCGCCGTCCATTTTTGGGGCTAGTTGATTCAGCAGGTGAGTTGTTACACACTCCTTAGCGGATTTCGACTTCCATGACCACCGTCCTACTGTCTTAATCGACCAACACCCTTTATGGGTTTTGGGTTAGCACACAGTTGGGCATTGTAACCCAACTTCTGGTTCATCCCGCATCGCTAGTTTTGCTTACCAAAAATGGCCCAGTTGGAGCTCTCGATTTCGTGACACGGCTCAACAAAGCAGCCGTGCCGTCCTACCTATTTAAAGTTTGAGAATAGGTCGAGGGCGTTGTGCCCCCGATGCCTCTAATCATTGGCTATACCCAATAAAACTTGACGGGGGCTCCATCTATCCTGAGGGAAACTTTGAAAGGAACCGGTTACTAGATGATTCGATTAGTCTTTCACCCCTATACCTAAGTCAGATGAATGATTTGCACATCAGTATCGCTACGGGGCTCCACTAGAGTTTCTTCTGGCTTCATCCCGCTCAGGCATAGTTCACCATTTTTCGGGTCCCGATGGGCATGCTCGCACTCGAACCTTTCTCAAAAGATCAAGATCGGTTGGTAGTGCACCAGTGAGGGATCCCACCAATCAGCTTTCTTATGCCTTACAGGTTTACTGGCCTATTGACTTGCATGCATGTTAGACTCTTTGGTCCGTGTTTCAAGACGGGTCGGATGGGGAGCCCGTAGGTCGATGCCTGGAGCATGCCGATGCAGGGGCATGCCGAGATGGCACGTGCTACATTCCACGATCACGGCGATGACATCTCTATGGGCACATCGAAAGCCCGGGCTTGGGTCGTCGCCACGACCCGCATCGATCCATGCCCTGAGCCGATCGATGGACCGGCTCTCGTCGTTCCACATCTGATCGGGGTGCATCGTCGGCCCCCATCAGCTTCCCTCCTGATAATTTCAAGCACTCTTTGACTCTCTTTTCAAAGTCCTTTTCAACTTTCCCTCGTAGTACTTGTTCACTATCGGTCTCTTGCCCATATTCAGCCTTCGACAGAATTTACCGCTCAATTGGGGCTGCATTCCCAAACAACCTGACTCGCAGACAACGCCTCATGGTGTGACAGAGTTCGGGCACAATGGGGCTCTCACCCTCTTCGATGCCCCTTTCCAAGGGACTTGGGCCCAGTTCGCTACTGAGGACGCTTCTCCATACTACAATTCGGATGTCGGAGGCACCTGATTCTCAAGCTGGGCTCTTCCTGATTCGCTCGCCTTTACTAGGGGAATCCCGGTAAGTTTCTTTTTCTCTGCTTATTGATATGCTTAAACTCAACGAGTGATCCCTTCTGACCTGGGGTCACGACGCGAGCATTGATCGAGCAATACGGGGTGTCTAAAAGGTTGCGAGTGGACAACGAGCCCGTGTCACCAGGGACGAGGCACACCTGGAGCTCTACCATCGATGATCACGGCCCTGTCATTGCCAGGCACTCATTTTTGGGCCAACCGTGACCCACAGGATCGCGGGAGGCCATCTTCTGCCTGCCCCCTTCCCCTGAAGCCCGACAGTTTGAAGGCTCGAGGGGGCGACGGTGCATGACACCCAGGCAGGTGTGCCCTCGGCCTAATGGTTTGGGGCAAAACTTGCGTTCAAAGACTCGATGGTTCATGGGATTTTGCAATTCACACCAAGTATCGCATTTCACTATGTTCTTCATCGAAGTGAGAGCTAAGATATCCATTGCCGAGAGTCATTCAGTTTTTTCATGAAAAAAGGAGTCACGGCACCACCCACGCACGCACCGCGGAAGGGATGATGACGGCGTGCACGCTCTATTTTCATTTCGGTTCCTTGGCATGATTCGCATCGAGGGTTCATTGCTCGATGGTGGGCAA
>NC_143169.1:6725000-6727500 GCF_047325235.1 Durio zibethinus | reverse complement strand
GTGTGAGGCCATGCCATAACCGCTTGGCATGAGAGAAACATGAGCAAGGGCCACGAAACTACCCCTGCCATCCGACAGGCAACAACAAAGCGACACCACCAATGCTTGGCCTGACGGGGATCGCACACACGAGCTCCGTTGATACCACCCCAAGGGGACGTTGCCCGATTCAGAGACTTGTTCCTGGGGTCTCGGGCAGCATCGGCTGTGTGCACGGCCTCGTCGAGGCCTAGGCATTTTTGTGGTCGATAAGAAGGGACCGTGAGATTGTCAAATATCGAGAGACCAGGCCTGGCCAAGCTTGTAATCATGGCTTCTACTCGTACCACCTCAGGGAGCCGTTACCCGATTCAGGGACTTGGTCTGGGGTCTAGAGCAGCATCCGTCGCATCTACGGGCTCAAGCTCGGCTCCCTTTTTTTACATGCACGCCAATCAGTCGAGGCCATGGGTGCCTGCCGGTCATCGGAGTAACCAGTCACCGAACAAAATGGCCGGAAGGCATGCACACCTTGTATTTCACTCGAGGGATGTTGCCCTAGGTGTATGCAATAGGAGGCCCATCACGCACACCTACTCCCCCCGTGGGGAGGGAGAGGGGGTGCCAGACCACCACCCCCTAAAGAGCATTAGAGATTTTATAGATATGCTACCAGTAGACGTTAAAGTGTCTGAAACGGGGACACTTTTTTCGAACAGGCATATCCAACACCGAGGGTGAATAGGTGCCGATGGTGGTTGGGGCATGTGCCTGCACCAAGGGCCAGCACGTGCCGATGCTGGTCGATGCGACTGCCCGTACCAAGGGCCAGCGTGTGCCGATGGTGGTCAAGGAAATTGCCTGTACCAGCTCGAGGCATGTGCCCACACCAATGCCCGGCATGTGTCGATGGTGTTTGAGGCAACCATCCGCACCAAGGCCCGGCATGTGCCTATGGTGTTCGACACAATCGCCCGCACCAGGGGCCATCTTCTGTCGATGGTGGTCGAGGCAAGAGCCCGCACTAAGGGCCGACTTGTGCCGATGGTGGTCGAGGTAACCGCCCGCACCAAGGCCCAACACGTACCGATGGTGTTTGAGGCAACTGCCCGTACCAAGGGCCAGCTTATGCCGATGGTGCTCGAGGCAACCGCCCGCACCAAGGGCCATCTTCTGCTGATGGTGGTCGAGGCAACCGCCCGCACCAAGGCCCAGCACATGCCGATGGTGTTCGAGGCAATCGCCCCGCACTAGGGGCCAGCATGTGTCAATGGTGTTCGACCCAACCGCCCGCACCATGGGCCATCTTCTATCGATGGTGGTCGAGGCAAGAGCCTGCACCAAGGGTCGACTTGTGTCGATGGTGGTCGAGGCAATCACCCGTACCAAGGGCCATCTTCTATTGATGGTAGTCGAGGCAACTGCCTGTACCAAGGCCCAACACGTGTCGATGGTGTTCGAGGCAACCACCCGCACCACGGGCCAGCTTATGCCGATGGCTTTTGACGTAACCACCCGCAGTAGGGGCCATCTTCTGTAGATGGTGGACGAGGCAAAAGCTCACACCAAGGGCCGACTTATGTTGATGGTGCTCGAGGTAACCGTCTACCCCAAGGCTTAGCACGTGCCGATAGTGTTCGAGGTAACTGAAGTCATAACAAGGTTTCCGTAGGTGAACTTGCAGAAGGATCATTGTCGAAACCCTGCTCGACGGATGACCCACAGACGCGTTAACGAAACACCGAGGGGGCGAGGGTGCCCCCATGCCCCGAGCCTCCTCCGACCCCGGGCGGGCGTGACGGTCGCTCAGTCCCCCTACGGGGCAGGTGGAACGATCGACGTCATCTCACCCGTTATCGAACAATTAACCCCCGGCACAAATCACACCAAGGAACCGAAACAAAAATGGAGCACATGCACCGTCACATCCCTTCTGTGGTGCATGCGCAGGTAGCACCGAGACTCTTTTTGTCAAGAAAAAACTGAATGACTCTCGACAATGGATATCTCGACTCTCGTATCGATGAAGAACATAGCAAAATACGATACTTGGTGTGAATTGCAGGATCCCGTGAACCATCGAGTCTTTGAACGCAAGTTGCGCCCCAAGCCATTAGGCCGAGGGCACGCCTGCCTGGGTGTCATGCACCGTCGCCCCCTCTTCGACCCTCCGCCTGTCAGGCTCTGAGGGAAGGGGGCAGGTGAAAGATGGCCTCCCGTAATCCCGTGGGTCGCGGTTGCCCAAAAACGAGTCCCCGACAATGACAGCGCCAAGACCGTCAGTGGTAGAGCTCCCGACGTGCCTCACCCCCGATGACGCGTGCTCGTTGTCCACTTTGACCCTTTCAGACCCCCCGCATTGCTTGATCGATGCTCGCGTCGTGACCTCAGGTCAGGCGGGATCACCCACTGAGTTTAAGCATATCAACAAATAGAGGAAAAGAAACTTACCAGGATTCCCCTAGTAACAGTGAGCGAATGGGAAGAGCCCAGCTTGAGAATTGGGTGCCCCCGACATCCG
>NC_143169.1:6707500-6720000 GCF_047325235.1 Durio zibethinus | reverse complement strand
GGCACATACATCGACCATCATCGGCACAGGCTACCCTTCGATACGGGCACTTGCCTCGATCGCCATCGGCACAAGCTGGGCCCTGGTGCAGACGGTTGCCTCGATCACCATCGACACATGTCGGCCCTTGGTATGGGCAGTTGCGTCGACCACCATCGGCACAAGATGGCCCCTGGTGCAGGTAGTTGTGTCGAACGCCATCAGCACATGCTGAGCTATGGTACAGGTGGTAGCCTCGACCACCATCGGTAAAAGATGAAACCTGGTGCGGGCGGTTGCATCGAGCACCATCAGCACATGCTGGGCTTTGGTGCAGGCGGTTGCCTCGACCACCATCAGCATAAGATGGCCTCTGGTGTGGGTGGTTGCCTCAAACACCATCGACACGTGCCAAGCCTTGGTGCGGGCGGTTGCCTCGAGCACCATCAGCACTAGTGGGCCCTTGGTGCTGGCGGTTGTCTAGACCACCATCGACACAAAATGGCCCCTGGTGCGAACGGTTGCATCGAACACCATCGGCACATGCTGGGCCGTGGTACGGGCAGTTGCCTCGACCATCATTGACATAAGATGGCCTCTGGTGCAAGCGGTTGCATCGAACACCATCGGCACATGCTGGGCCATGGTGCGGGCGGTTGCCTCGACCACCATCGGCACAAGATGGCCCCTAGTGCGGGTGGTTGCGTTGAACACCATTGGCACATGCTGGGCCTTAGTGCGGGCGGTTGCCTCGGCCTCTGGTGCAGACGATTGCCTCGAACACCATTGACACATGCCAAGCCTGGGTGCTGGAGGTTGCCTCGACCACCATTGGCACAAGATGGCCCCTGGTGCGGGCGGTTGCATCGAACACCATCAGCAAATGCTGGGCCTTGGTGCGGGCGGTTGCCTTAAACACCATCGGTACATGTTGGTCCTTGGTGCAGGCAGTTGGCTCGACCACCATCGATAGAAGATGGCCCCTGGTGCGGGCGGTTGCCTCGAGCACCATTGGCATAAGCCAGCCCTTGGTGCAGGCTTTTGCCTTGACCACAATCGGCAAAAGGTGGCCCCTAGTGCGGGCAGTTGCGTCGAACACCATTGGCACATGCTGGGCCTTAGTGCTGGTGTCACACCCTGGGCGGGTGCGCCAGGCACTTTAGGAGCACCAGCAGGTGAGCCAGAGGTTGAGGCCCGCAAACCAAGCATGCTGGGGGGTATCTACATGTAAAGCCTAACAAACAAGTTCAGAACGCCCGCCCAACTTGTAGGCCAGCCCATGAGACCAAGGCCTAGGATACAAGCTGCCCGTACCACATCCAGAAGAGCCCAAGGTGCTGGACACACAAGGGAAGCTTCTGGAAGCAGGCTAGATTAGCAGGAGCATCCTGACAGATTTGAAAGACCCTGAAAATCAAGAGTTAGCATCCTGATTGATTGTAATCTGTATAATCCCTTGATTTTAGCCTTTATTCTAGGGATATTGCCATTAAGTGTAGTTGGAGCCTCAATTATAAATAGAGGGCTACTCCACCCTTATTTGTACACCATCAAACACTTTTGTTTCAGTGAATACAAGAGCATTTCCAGAATTCTACCTTCTTATCCTATTTCTCTTTAACTTGCGTAATCAGCCCTTTTTGTTGTTCTAGTGCCTGCACGCTTGTGTTTTAGGCTGACTTAGGCATAAAGGAGGAGATTCCAAGCCTAAGGCCGTACGAATTCTGAGTCTAAGGTCAGAGCCTGTGACAGTTGGTATCAGAGCAAGTTCGATTCTGCGTGTTTGTGTTGTGCAGGTTAGATCGTGATTGTGGAGATGGCTTCCCAAAGTGACGCTGCTAACCAACAACCAGAGGCCCAGGAGCATGGGTGTGGAAGAAGGAGGAAAGCTAGTTCTAGAGATATCTGATCTACCATGGATGATAGGCTGGCCAAGGTGAAGGTGACCATGGGCGACATGGGAGAGAAGCTTGAAGGGGTAGAAACTCACATTGCATCGCTAGACTCTATGGGGGAGGAGATCCAAAGTGAGCTGCAAGCTGCTCTCAACAAAAGCTTGGACGTGTTCACCCAAAAGAACTAGACCTTGGAGGCTGAAGTGCTGACCTTGCATGATGGCATGGAGGCCATGCGCCAGCGGATGAAGGAGCTTACCAGTGAGCTCGTTGCTTACAAGATTGCCATCGGGAATGGCATGTTTGCCGGAGTGTCCAAATCCAGATTGGAGGTCCCCAAGCCTAAGGAGTTCAAGGGGACTAGGGCGGCCAAGGAAGTAGACAACTACCTTTGGGGTATGGAGTAGTACTTCCAGGCCATGGGCATGCAAGACAAGGTGATAAAGGTAAGCACCGCTGCTATGTATCTCACTGATGTAGCCTTATTATGGTGGAGGTGTAGGTGTGATGATGTCAGGCGTGGGAGCACCAAGATTGGAACCTGGGTAGAGTTCCAAAAAGAGTTCAAAGAACAATTTTACCAGGAGTATGCTGATGATGAGGCACGGGCAAAGTTACGCCGGCTTAGCCAGCAAGGGGACATAAGGGAGTATGTCCAGAAATTCTTTGAACTGATGCTACAGATTTTTGATCTAGGCAAGAAGGATGCCTTATTTGCTTTCATGGATGGGTTGAAGCCATGGGTGAAGCATGAGCTACAAAGGAGAGGAGTTCATGACTTGGCTAAGGCCATGACTACTACTGAGGCCTTGATAGAGTTCAAGCCTCTGAACAATTTCGAGTCTACCAAGCCCAAAGGTAAGGGCAGGGACGATCGGGACCGAAAGAAGCAGTCCAAGGGGAAAGATCGTGATCAGGAGTCTAAGGATGGAGATCGAGACTATTCAACCAAGGATGGCGAGAAGAAGCCACCAGCAGGCAAATGGAAAGCAAAAGGGGACCAAGAGCCACTAGCATGCTACCTATGTGGAGGGAGCCACATAGCGTGCAATTGCCCGCAGAAGGGCAAGCTGGCTACTGTAGACAAGAAGTCTGACGAGGAGCCAGAGTCAGGGGCAGCAAAGCTTGGGTCATTGGTGCTCAATGCTGTCTAAAGTAAGGGGAGCCACAAGCCAAAGGGCTTGATGTTTGCAGATCTGATGGTTGTGGGTCAGAAGGTGAGCGCACTGGTGCACACAGGTGCCTCACATCTTTTTATTTCAGGTGACGGAGCTCGGAAGCTCAGACTAAAGGTACAGAAAGGGATTGGTACCATTAAAATGGTGAACTCCAAGGAAGTTCCAGCCATTAGAGTAACACGGGGAGTGGAGTTACAGCTTGGAGACTGGAAAGGCAAAGAGACCATAGAGGTAATACCCCTTGACGACTATGAGTTTATGATTGGGTTGGATTTCCTTGTTCGGATTAATGCCTTCCTTGTGCCTTTTGTCAATTGTGTTTGCATCTTGGATGCACGGTGCCAGTGCCTAGTGCCATTAAGGAGAGGGTCTGGAGTTGGGTCACGAGTGGTGTCAGGCAACCAATTTGCCAAGGTGATAAGCAGACAAGAAGACACCTTTTTGGCAGCCCTGAAATATGATGAGCCAAGGGAGAAGGAGACCGAGTCACCCTTAGAGGTGCTAAAGGTGCTTAAGACCTTTAGTGATGTGATGCCCGTAAAGCTGCCTAGCAAGCTACCACCTAAGAGAGAGGTGGACCATAAGATTGAGCTGGTGTCTGAGGGCAAGCCACCAGCCAGAGCCCCTTACCGAATGTCTCCACCAGAGTTGGAGGAGTTGAGGAAGCAGCTCAAAGAGTTAGTTGATGCTGGCTTCATCAGTCCATCAAAGGCACCTTACGGTGCACCGGTTCTAATCCAACGCAAGCATGATGGGTCGTTGCAGCTGTATATAGACTACCAGGCTTTGAACAAGCTGACCATCAAGAACAAGTACCCCATCCCACTCATTGCGGACTTGTTCGATCAACTTGGAAGCGCAAGGTGGTTCACCAAGTTAGATTTGAGGTCAGGCTACTATCAAGTCAGGATCACAGAGGGAAATGAGCCAAAGACAGCATGTGTCACTCGGTATGGTTTGTATGAGTTCTTGGTGATGCCTTTCGGACTCACGAATGCCCCAGCAACATTTTGCACCCTTATGAACAAGGTACTTCAGTCATTCCTTGATCAGTTTGTTATGGTTTATTTGGATGACATTGTGATCTATAGCCAGACTTTGGGAGAGCATATAGACCACTTGAGACAGGTGTTCGAGGTGTTGCGGGCGCACAAGCTGTTTGTCAAGAGGGAGAAGTGCTCATTCGCCCAGCAGGAGATCCCGTTCCTTGGCCACATAGTGGGAGGTGGCAGGATACGCATGGATGAAGGCAAGATACATGCCATCCTGGAGTGGCAATCTCCAGCTAAGGTCACTGAGTTGAGATCGTTCCTTGGGGTGGTTAACTACTACAGGCGCTTCATCAAAGGTCACTCAGTAATAGCCACGCCATTAACTGACTTGCTCAAGAAAGGGAGAGCATGGGAGTGGAGCACAGGGTGCCAGGAAGCCTTTGATAGGTTGAAGCGGGCTGTGACCAAGGAGCCAGTCTTGGCCTTGCCAGACCATGCCAAGTCGTATGAGGTGCATATGGATGCATCAGACTTTGCCATAGGAGGCGTGTTGATGCAAGAGGGACGTCCAGTCGCGTTCGAGAGCAGGAAGCTGAACGAGATTGAACGCAAGTACACGATCCAAGAGAAAGAGATGACAGTAGTGGTGCACTACTTGCGCACTTAGCACCATTACTTGTTGGAGTTGAGGTTCATGGTGAGGACGGACAATGTGGCGACCAGCTACTTCCAAACACAGAAGAAGCTATCCCTCAAGCAAGCGAGATGGCAAGATTTTCTTATAGAATTTGACTTTCAGATGGAGTACAAGTCGAGGCGGGTGAACCTAGTGGCAGACACCTTGAGCAGGAAGGCTAACCTTGCTGCCATTAGCCAACCAGAGGGGTCACTGGTGTCGCGCATCAAGGAGGGACTTGCGCATGATCCTACAGCCAAAGCTCTGATGGAGTACGCCCAGCAAGGTAAGACTAGGTGGTTTTGGTCGCAGGATGGCTTGCTGTACACTAGGGGCAGTAGACTATTTGTGCCGTAGCACAGGAAGCTCCGCAAGGAAGTTTTGCAAGAATGCCATGATTCAAGGTGGGATGGACACCCCGAAGTGAGCCGTACCTTGGCGCTGATCGAGGACTAGTACTACTAGCCGTACATGAGAGAGGATGTGGAGGCCTATGTGAAGACTTGTCTTGTGTGCCAACAGGATAATGTGGAGCTCAAGAAACCATGGGGTCTCTTAGAGCCATTACCAGTGCTAGAGCGACCATGGGAGAGTGTTTCTCTAGACTTTATAATCGGTCTACCCAAGACAAAGGGGTTTGAAAGCATCTTGGTAGTGGTGGACAGGTTTTCCAAGTATGGAATCTTCATTCCAGCAACCAAGGAGTGCCTAACAGAGAAGGTAGCTCGATTGTTCCTAAAGAACATGGTTAAATACTGGGGAGTGCCGAGGACCATTGTTAGTGATGGGACGGGTGTTTCACGGGCAGGTTTTGGACGGAGTTGTTCAAGCTGTTGGGGTCAGACTTGAACTTTTCCACCAGCATACATCCGCAGACCGATGGGCAGATAGAACGAGTGAATGGACTATTGGAGGTCTACCTCAGTCACTATGTGAGTGCCACACAAAGGGACTGGCCAAAGCTACTAGATGTTGCGTAGTTTTCCTACAACTTGCAAAGGAGCGAGGCAATGAACTAGAGCCCATTTAAGGGTGTGACAGGGCAATAACCACGAACACCTGGTTTGATTGCTGCAGGTTATACAGGGCCAAATCCAGCAGCATACAAGTTTGCCAAGGCATGGAAGGAGCAAACTAACTTGGCCAGAGTTTGTCTCCACAAGGCAGCCAAGAGGTCGAAGAAGTGGGCAGACCAGAATAGGCGGGATGTATAGTTCCAGGTTGGAGACTTGGTGTTGGTGAAGCTGCATCCCATTGTGTGCCACAGGGGGCCACACAAAGGCATAGTCTGGAGGTATGAGGGACCTTTCCGAGTAGTCAAGAGGGTAGGCAAGGTTGCCTACAAGCTGGATATGCCATCCAAGCTGAGGGTACACCCGATGTTCCATGTGAGCATGCTCAAGCCGTTCCATGAGGATGAGAGAGATCCAGGACGGGCAGAGTCAAAGTGTGCGCCATTGGGAGCAAGGGCCTCATATGAGAAGGAGGTCCATAGCATCATAGTTGACCGAGAGGTGAGACAGAAGAACTATCAGCCAAGACAAGAGTACTTAGTGCGCTGGAAGGGACTTCCAGATAATGAGGCGAGCTGGGAACCAGTAGATGACTTATGGCAGTTCGGGGACCAGATCAGGCAATACCATGCAGAAGAGGAAATGAGGGCATTGCGCAATCAAGTGGGGGAGAATTTCACACCCTGGGTGAGTGCGCCAGGTACATCAGGCACACCAACAGGTGAGCCAGAGGTTGAGGCCCGCAGACCAGGTGTGTTGGTGGGTATCTACGCGTAAAGCCTAGCAAACAAGTTCAGAATGCTCACCCAACTTGCAGGCCAGCCCGTGAGACCAAGGCTTGGCATACAAGCTACTCGCACCACATCCAGAAGGGCCCAAGGTGTTAGACACGCAAGGGAAGCCTCTGGAAGTAGGTAGGATCAGCAGAAGCATCTTGGTAGATTTGGTAGACCCTGAAAATCAGGAGTTAACATCCTGATTGATTGTAATCTGTATAATCCCTTGATTTTAGCCTTTATTCTAGGGATATTGCCATTAAGTGTAGCTGGAGCCTCAACTATAAATAGAGGGCTGCTCCACCCTCATTTGTACACCATCAAACACTTCTGTTTCAGTGAATACAAGAGCATTTCCAGAATTCTACCATCTTATCCTATTTCTCTTTAACTTGCGTGATCAGCCCTTCCTATTGTTTTAGTGCCCGCACGCTTATGTTTTAGGCTGATTTAGGCATAAAGGAAGAGATTCCAAGCCTAAGGCCGTACGGATTCTGAGTCTAAGGTCGGAGCCCATGACATTGGTAGTTGCTTCGACCACCATCAGCACATGCTGGGCCTTATTACGGGTGGTTGCCTTGAACACCATTGACACGTGCTAGTGTCATGGGCTCCGACCTTAAACTCAGAATCCATGCGACCTTAGGCTTGGAATCTCCTCCTTTATGCCTAAGTCAACCTAACACACAAGCATGCGGGCACTAGAACAATGGGAGGGGTTGATTACGCAAGTTAAAGATAAATAGGAGAACAAGGCAGAATGCTAGAATATGCTGTATATTCACTGAAACAGAAGTGTTTGATGGTGTACAAATGAGGGTGGAGCAGCCCTCTATTTATAGTTGAGGCTCCAGCGACACTTAATGGCAATATCCCTAGAATAAAGGCTAAAATCAAGGGATTATACAGAATACAATCAATCAGGATGCTAACTCCTGATTTTTTAGGGTCTACCAAATCTGCCAGGATGCTCCGACTGATCCTGCCTGATTCCAGAGGCTTCCCTTGCATGTCCAGCACCTTGGGCCCTTCTGGATGTGGTGCAGGTAGCTTGTATGCCAGGCCTTGGTCTCACGGGCTGGCTTGCAAGTTGGGTGGGCATTCTGAACTCGTCTCCTAGGCCTTGCGTGCAAATACCCGTCAGTACGCCTGGTCTGTGGGCCTCAACCTCTGGCTCGCCTACTGGTGTGCCTAATGTGCCTGGCACACTCGCCCAAGGTGTGACATTCTCCCCCACCTGATTGCACAATGCCTTTATTGCATCTTCTGCATGGTACTACCTGATCTGGTCTTCGAACTGCCATAAGTCATCTGCTGGTTCCCAACTTGCCTTACTGTTTGGAAGTCCCTTCTTGCATGCCAAGTACTCTTGTCTTGGTTGATAGTTCTTTCATCTCACCTCTCGATCAGCTATAATGCTTTGGACCTCCTTCTCATATAAGGCCCTTGCTCCCAATGGTGCACGCTTTGACTCTGCCCATCCTGGATCTCCCTCATCCTCATGGAACAACTTGAGCATGCTCACATGGAACACTGGTTGTACCCTCAGCTTGGATGGCATATCCAACTTGTAGGCAACCTTGCCTACCTTTTTGACTACTCAAAAAGGTCCTTCATACCTCTGAACTAGGCCTTTGTGCAGCCCCTTGTGGCGCACAATGGAATGCAGCTTCACCAAAACCAAGTCTCTAACCTGGAACAGCATGTCCCGCCTATTTTGGTCTACCCACTTCTTCAACCTCTTGGCCGCCTTGTGTAGACAAACTCTGGCCAAGTCAGTTTGCTCCTGTCATGCCTTGGCAAACTTGTAAGCTACTGGATTCGACCCTGTATAACCTACAATAATCGAACAGATTGTTAGTGGTTGTTACCCTGTCACAACCTCAAATGGGCTCTGGTTCATTGCCTCGCTCTTTTGCAAGTTATAGGAAAACTACCTAACATATGGCAGCTTTGGCTAGTCCTTTTGTGTGGCACTCACATAGTGCCTGAGGTAGACCTTTAATAGTCCATTCACACGTTCTGTCTGCCCATTGGTCTACAGATGCATGCTGGTGGAAAAGTTCAAGTCTGACCCCAACAGCTTGAACAACTCAGTCCAAAACTTACCCATGAAATGCCCATCTCGATCACTAACAATGGTCCTCGGCACTCCCTAGTACTTAACCATGTTTTTCAGGAACAATCGTGCTGCCTCCTCGGCTGGGCACTTCTTGGTTGCTGGAATGGAAATTCCATACTTGGAAAACCTGTCCACCACTACCATGATGCTTCCAAACCCCTCTGTCTTGGGTAGACCGACTATAAAGTCCAGAGAAACACTCTCCCATGGTCGCTCTGGCACTGGCAATGGCTTCAAGAGACCCCCTGGTTTCTTGAGCTCCACCCTATCCTATTGGCACACAAGATAAGTCTTCACATAGGCCTCCACATCATCCCTCATGTGCGGCCAGTAGTACCGGTCCTCGATTAGCGCCAAGGTGTGGCTCACTCCTGGATGTCCAGCCCACCTTGAGTCATGACATTCTTGCAAAACTTTCTTGTGGAGCTTCTCGTGCTACGGCACAAATAGTCTACTGCCTCTGGTGTACAACAAGCCATCCTACAACCAAAACCACCTAGTCTTACCTTACTGGTGTACTCCATGAGAGCCTTGGCTGTAGGATCATACGTAAGTCCCTCCTTGATGTGCGACACCAGTGACCCCTCTGGTTGGCTAATGGCAGCAAGGTTAGCCTTCCTGCTCAGGGTGTCTACCACTAGGTTCGCCTGTCCCGGCTTGTACTCCATCTGAAAGTCAAATTCTGTAAGAAAATCTTACCATCTTGCCTGCTTGAGGGACAACTTCTTCTGTATCTTGAAGTAGCTGGTTGCCACATTGTCCATCCTAACCATGAACCTCGATCCCAATAGGTAATGGTGCCAAGTGCGCAAGCAGTGCACCACTACAGTCATCTCTTTCTCTTGGACTGTGTACTTGCGTTTAGTCTCGTTCAGCTTCCTACTCTCGAACGCGACTAGACGTCCCTTTTGCATCAACACACCCCCTATGGCAAAGTCTGATGCATCCATATGCACCTCATATGGCTTGGCATGGTTTGGTAAGGCCAAAACTAGCTCCTCAGTCACAGCCAGCTTCAACCTGTCAAAGGCTTCCTGGCACCCTGCGTTCCACTCCCATGCTCTCTTTTTTTTCAGCAAGTCAGTCAATGGCATGGCTATTGCTGAGTGGCCTTTGATGAAGCACCTGTAATAGTTAACCAGCCCAAGGAATGATCTCAACTCAGTGATCTTGGCTGGCAGTTGCCATTCCAGGATGGCATGGACCTTGCCTTCATCCATGCGTATCCTGCCACCTCCCACTATGTGGCCAAGGAACAGGATCTCTTGTAGGGCAAATGAGCACTTCTCCCTCTTGACAAATAGCTTGTGCGCCTGCAACACCTCGAACACTTGTCTCAAGTGGTCTACTTGCTCTCTCAAAGTCTGGCTGTAGATCATAATGTCATCCAAATAAACCACAACAAATCGATTAAAGAACGACTGAAGTACCTTGTTCATAATGGTGCAGAATGTTGCTGGGGCGTTCGTGAGTCCGAAAGGCATCACCAAGAACTCATACGAACCATACCGAGTGACACATGCTGTCTTTGGCTCATCTCCTTCTGCGATCCTGACTTGATAGTAGCCCGACCTCAAATCCAGCTTGGTGAACCACCTTGCGCTCCCAAGTTGATCGAACAAGTCCGCAATGAGTGGGATGGGGTATTTGTTCTTGATGGTCAGCTCATTCAAAGCCCGGTAGTCTATGTACAGCCGCAACGACCCATCATGCTTGCGTTGGAATAGAACTGGTGCACTATAGGGTGCCTTCAATGGCCTGATGAAGCCAGCATCAACTAACTCTTTGAGCTACTTCCTCAACTCCTCCAACTTTGGTGGAGACATTTGGTAAGGGGCTCTAGCTGGTGGCTTGGCCTCAGACACCAGCTCGATCTTATGGTCCACCGCTCTCTTAGGTGGTAGCTTGCTAGTCAGCTTTGCGAGCATCACATCACTAAAGGTTTTCAGCACTTTTAGCACCTTTAAGGGTGACTCGACCTCCTTCTCCCTTGGCTCATCATATTTCAGGGCTGCCAAGATGGTGTCTTCTTCCCTGCTTACTGCCTTGGCAAATTGGATGGCTGACACCACCCGCAACCCAACTTCAGACCCTCTCTTCAATGGCACTAGGCATTGGCACCGTGCATCCAAGATGCAAACACAATTGGCAAAAGGCACAAGGAGGGCATTAATCAGAACAAGGAAATCCAACCCAATCACAAACTCATTGTTGTCAAGGGGTATTACCTCTATGGTCTCGTTGCCTTTTCAGTCTCCAAGCTACAACTCCACTCCCTATGCTACTCCAATGGCTGGAACCTCCTTGGAGTTCACCGTTTTAATGGTACCAATCCCTTTCTGCACCTTTAGTCTGAGTTTTTGGGCTTCATCACCTAAAATAAAAAGATGTGAGGCACCTGTGTCCACTAGTGTGCTTACCTTCTAACCCGTAACCATCAGATCCGCAAACATCAAGCCCTTTGGCTTGCGACTCCCCTTACTCTGGATAGCATTGAGCACGAATGACCCAAGCTTTGCTACCCCTAACTTTGGCTCTTTGTCAGACTCTTTGTCTACAGTAGCCAGCTTGCCCTTTTACGGACAATTGCGTGCTATGTGGCTCCCTTCACATAGGTAGCATGCTAGTGGCTTTCAGTCCCCCTTTGCTTTCCACTTGCCTACTGGTGGCTTCCTTTCGCCATCCTTGGTTGAACGGTCTCGATCTCCATCTTTGGACTCCCGGTCATGGTCCTTCCCCTTGGACTACTTCTTTCGATCCCTATCATCCTTGCCCTTACCCTTGGGCTTGGAAGACTCGAACTTGTTCAAAGGCTTGAACTCTATCAAGGCCTCGACAGTAGTCATGGCTTTTGCCAAGTCATGAACTCCCCTCCATTGTAGCTCATGCTTCACCCACGGCTTCAGCCCATCCATGAAAGCAAATAAGGCATCCTTCTTGCCTAGATCCAAGATCTGTAGCATTAGTTCAGAGAATTTTTGGACATATTCCCTTATGTCCCCTTGCTGGCTAAGCCAGCGTAACTTTGCCTCGCGCTTCATCATTAGCATACTCTGGGTAAAATTACTCTCTGAACTCCTTTTGGAACTTTGCCTAGGTTCTAATCGTGTTGCTCCTACGCCTGACATCATCACACCTACGCCTCCACCACAATAAGGCTACATCAGTGAGATACATAGCAGCAGTGCTTTCCTTTATTGCCTCATCATGCATGCCCATGGCTTGGAAGTACTGCTCCATACCCCAAAGGTAGTTGTCTACTTCCTTAGCTGCCCTAGTCCCCTTAAACTCCTCAGGACTATGGACATCTAATCTGGACTTGGACACTCTAGCAAACATGCCATTCCCAATGGTAGTCTTGTAAGCAACGAGCTCACTGGTAAGCTCCTTCATCTGTTGGCGCATGACCTCTATGCCATCTCGCAAAGTCAGCACTTCAGCCTCTAAGGCCCTATTCTTTTGGGTGAACACGTCCAAGCCTTTGTTGAGAGCAGCTTGCAGCTCACTTTGGATCTCCTCCTCCATGGAGTCTAGCGATGCAATGTAAGTCTCTACCTCTTCAAGCTTCTCTCCCATGTCACCCATGGTCACCTCCACCTTGGCTAGCCTACCGTCTATGGTAGACCAGATATCTCTAGAACTGGCTTTCCTACCTCTTCCATGCCCATGCTCCTGGGCCTCTGGTTGTTGGTTAGCAGCATCACTTTGGGATGCCATCTCCTCAATCATGATCTAACCTGCACAAGACAAACACGCAGAATCAAACTTGCTCTGATACCAACTATCACGGGCTCTGACCATAGACTCAAAATTCATGCGGCCTTAGGCTTGGAATCTTCTCCTTTATGCCTAAGTCAGCCTAAAACACA
>NC_143169.1:6692500-6697500 GCF_047325235.1 Durio zibethinus | reverse complement strand
AAATCAAACTTCAACGAAGGCTTTGACCATCAATTGCACATGATGGTGCATGGTAATGGCACAGGCATCAACCATCATCGGTACAGGCTGCCTTTTGGTACGGGCGCTTGCCTCGACTGCCATCGACATAAGCTAGGCCCTGGTGTGGGCGGTTGCCTCAATCACCATCGGTACATGCCGGCCCTTGGTGCAGGCCGTTGCCTCGACCACCATTGGCACAAGCCAGCCTTTGGAATAGGTGGTTGCCTCGACCACCATCGGCACAAGATGGCCCCTGCTGAGGGTGGTTACATCAAACACCATCGACAGATGCAGGGCCATGGTGCGGGCGGTTACCTCGACCACCATCAGTACATGCAGAGCCTTGGTACGGGCAGTTGCCTCGAACACCATCAGCATGTGTCGGGCCTTGGTGTAGGCCGTTGCCTCGAGCACCATCGACACCAGCTGGCCCTTGGTATGGGCGGTTGCCTCGACCACCATCGGTACAAGATGGCCCCTGGTGTGGGCAGTTATGTCGAACACCATCGGCACATGCTGGGCCTTGGTGCGGGCGGTTACCTCGACCACCATCGGTAGAAGATGGCCCCTGGTGTAGGTGGTTGCCTCGAACACTATCGGCACATGCTGGGCCTTGGTGTTAGCGGTTGCCTCTAGCACCATCGGCACTAGCCGACCCTTGGTGCGGGCAGTTGCCTTGACCACTGTCGGTACAAGATGGCCCCTGGTGCGGGCGGTTGCGTCAAACACCATCGGTACATGCTTGGCCTTGGTGCAGGCGATTGCCTCAGCCACCTTTTGTCGTGCGTGCTCGGGCGGTGCCACGACTCCTTTTGTCATGAAAAAATTGAATGACTCTCGACAACGGATATCTCAACTCTCGTATCAATGAAGAACATAGCGAAATGCAATACTTGGTGTGAATTGTAGAATCTCGTGAACCATCGAGTCTTTGAACGCAAGTTGCACCCCAAGCCATTAGGCCGAGGGCACGTCTGCCTAGGTGTCATGCACCGTCACCCCCCTTCAACCCCCCGTCTGTCAGGCTTCGAGGGAAGGGGATAGGCGGAAGATGGCCTTCCGCAATCTCGTGGGTCACGGTTGGCCCAAAAATAAGTCCCCGGCAATGACAGCACCCTGATCGTCGGTGGTAGAGCTCCCAACGTGCCTCGTCCCTGGTGACGCAGGCTCGTTGTCCATCCGGACCCTTTCGGACCTGTGCATCGCTCGGTCGATGCTCACGTCGCAACCTTAGGTCAGGCGGGATCACCCGTTGAGTTTAAGCATATCAATAAGTGGAGGAAAAAAAACTTACCAGGATTCCCCTAGTAACGGTGAGCGAACCGGGAAGAGCCCAGCTTGATAATCGGGCACCCCCGACATTCGAATTGTAGTATGGAGAAGCGTCCTCAGCGGTGGATCGGGCCCAAGTCCCCTAGAAAGGGGAGTCAAAGAGGGTGAGAGCCCCGTTGTGCTCAGATCCTATCGCACCATGAAGCGTTGTCCGCGAGTCGGGTTGTTTGGGAATACAGCCCCAATCGGGTGGTAAATTTCATACAAGGCTGAATACAGGTGAGAGACCGATAGCGAACAAGTACTGTGAGGGAAAGATGAAAAGGACTTTGAAAAGAGAGTCAAAAAGTGCTTGAAATTGTCGGGGAGAGAAGAGGATGGGGGCCGGTGATGTGCCCTGGTCGGATGTGGAACGGCGAGAGCCAGTCTGCCGATCGGTCTGGGGCATGGATCAACGTGGGTCACGACGGTGGCCCAAGCCTGGGCTTTCGATGTGCTCGCGGAGATGTCATCACCGTGATCATGGAATGCAACACGTGCCATCTCGGCATGCCCCGACACCGGCATGCTCCAGGCGTTGGCCTGCGGGCTCCCCATCCAGCCCGTCTTGAAACACAGACCAAGGAGTCTGACATGCGTACGAGTCAATGGGCTAGGAAACCCATAAGGCGTAAGGAAGCTGATTGACGGGATCCCTCGCGGGTGGACCGCTGACCGACCTTGATCTTTTAAGAAGGGTTTGAGTGTGAGCATGCCCGTCGGGACCCGAAAGATGGTGAACTATGCCTGAGCAGGGCAAAGCCAGAGAAAACTCTAGTGGAGGCCCATAACGATACTAACGTGCAAATCGTTCATTTGACTTGGGTATAGGGGCGAAAGACTAATCGAACTGTCTAGTAACTGGTTCCCTCCGAAGTTTCCCTCAGGATAGCTAGAGCCCCCGTCGAGTTCTATCAGGTAAAGCCAATGATTAGAGGCAACGGGGGTGTAACACCCTCGACCTATTCTCAAACTTTAAATAGGTAGGACGGCGTGGCTGTTTCGTTGAGCCGCACCATGGAATCAAGAGCTCCAAGTGGGCCATTTTTGGTAAGCAAAACTGACGATGCGGGATGAACCGAAAGTTGGGTTACGGTGCCCAACTGTGCGCTAACCCAGAACCCATAAAGGGTGTTGGTTGATTAAGACAGCAGAACAATGGTCATGCAAGTTAAAATCCGCTAAGGATCGTGTAACAACTCACCTCCAAATCAACTAGCCCCGAAAATGGATGGCACTTAAGAACGTGACCTATACGCGACCGTCGGGGCAAGGGCCAGGCCTCGATGAGTAGAAGGGCACGACGATCACTGCAAAACTCGAGGTGCGAGCCTCGATAGAGCGACCATCGGTGCAGATCTTGGTGGTAGTAGCAAATATTCAAATGAGAACTTTGAAGGCCGAATAGGGGAAAGGTTCCATATGAACGGCACTTGCACATGGGTTAGTCAATCCTAAGAGACGGGGAAAGCCCGTCCGACAGCGTGTCCCATGTGAGTTTCGAAAGGGAATCGGGTTAAAATTCTTGAACCGAGATGCGATGGCTGATGACAACGTTAGGGAGTCCGGAGACGTCGACGGGGGCCTCAGGAAGATTATCTTTTCTGTTTAACAACCCACCCACCCTAGAAACGGCTCAACTGGAGGTAGGGTCTAGTGGCTGGAAGAGCATTGCATGTCGCGTGGTGTCCGATGCACCCCTGACGGCCCTTGAAAATTCAGATGGCCGAGTGCTGTCCGCGCTCGATCGTACTTATAATCACATCAGGTCTCCAAGGTGAGCAGCCTCGGGTCGATGGAACAATGTAGGCAAAGGAAGTCGGCAAAATGGATCCGTAACCTCGGGAAAAAGATTGGCTCTGAGGGCTGGGTATAGGGGTCCCAGTCTCAAACCGTTGGCTACCGATGCACTTCTCGAGCTACTCCCACAGCGAGAGCGAGTCGTCACGTGTCGATCGAGGGACGGACTAGGAACGGCTCCCTCGAGGGCTTTCCTCGGGCAATGAACAGTCGACTCATAACTGGTACAAAAAAGGGGAATCCGACTATTTAATTAAAACAAAGCATTGCAATGGTCCTTGCGGATGCTCATGCAATGTGATTTCTGCCTAGTGCTCTGAATGTCAACATGAAGAAATTCAACCAAGCGCGGGTAAACAGCGGGAGTAACTATGACTCTTTTAAGGTAGCTAAATGCCTCGTCATCTAATTAGTGACGTGCATGAATGGATTAACGAGATTCCCACTATCCCTATCTATTATCCAGCGAAACCACAGCCAAGGGAATGGGCTTGGCGAAATCAACAGGGAAAGAAGACCCTGTTGAGCTTGACTCTAGTCTGACTTTATGAAATGACTTGAGAGGTGTAGCATAAGTGGGAGCCCCCAGGTGAAATTGAAATACCACTACTTTTAACATTATTTTATTTATTCTGTGAATCGGACGTAGGGCACGACCCCTTCTTTTGGACCTAAAGCCAGCCTCGACCGATCGATTTAGGTGAAAGACATTGTCAGGTGGAGAGTTTGACTGGGGTGGCACATCTGTTAAAAGATAACGCAGGTGTCCTAAGATGAGCTCAACGAGAATAGAAATCTCATGTGGAACAAAAGGGTAAAAGCTCGTTTGATTTTGTTTTCCAGTACGAATACGAATTGTGAAAGCGTGGCCTATCGATCCTTTAGACCTTTGAGATTTGAAGCTAGAAGAGTCAGAAAAGTTACCATAGCGATAACTGGCTTATGGCAGCCAAGTGTTCATAGTGACGTTGCTTTTTGATCCTTCGATGTCGGCTCTTCCTATCATTGTGAAGTAGAATTCACCAAGTGTTGGATTGTTCACCCACCAATAGAGAACGTGAGCTGGGTTTAGACCATAGTGAGACAGGTTAGTTTTACCTTACTAATGGTGGCGTCGCGATAGTAATTCAACCTAGTACGAGAGGAACCATTGATTCACACAATTGGTCATCGCACTTGGTTGAAAAGCTAGTGGCGTGAAGCTACGTGTGCTAGATTATGACTGATGCCTCTAAGTCAGAATCTGGGCTAGAAGCAACACGCGTGCCCATCGCCCGATTACCGACCCACAGTAGGGGCCCATGGCCCTCAAGGGCACGTGTCATGGGTACAGCCCCCATGACGAACAAGCCACGCGGGCCTCCTTGGAGCTCAATACCCACCGAGCGGTGGGTAGAATCCTTTGCAGATGACTTAAATATGTGACGGGGTATTGTAAGTGGCAGAGTGGCCTTGCTGCCATGATCCAGTGAGATTCAGCCCTTTTGTCGCTTCAATTCATCCCTTCCCCCCGTCGACCTTCCTTCTTTTCATCCCGCCCCCCTCCGGGGTTAGGCATGACCCGAGGCCCCCCGTCCCCCAGTCCCGATCTGGAATGAACTTCGCTCGCCCTGGTCAACCCCCAAATTTTTTTTTTGGCACCAAACCGATCGCTGGGGGTGGGATGCGCGAGCCGACCAAGGATCCCGCTGCTGGTCCCCCTCGGTTGTTACCCCAAACGCCGTCGATAGCCTCTGGCCCTTGGTTGGTCGAGATTGGGAATGCACTACGTATGCCTAAGTCAACCCACGAAATGAACATGCAGGCACTTAACCAACCGAAGAGCCAGACTATGCAAGTCGAGGATCAGCCCGGTCCCCCTCTACGTG
>NC_143169.1:6677500-6687500 GCF_047325235.1 Durio zibethinus | reverse complement strand
AATGCGACTGCCCGCACCAAGGGCCAACGTGTGCCAATGGTGGTCGATGTGACTGCCCGCACTAAGGGCCAGTGTGTGCCGATGGTGGTCGAGGCAACCGCCCTCACTAGCTCGAGGCATGTGCCCACACCAAGGCCTGGCATGTGCCGATGGTGTTCAAGGCAACTACCTGCACCAAGGCCCGGCATGTGCCAATGGTGTTCAATGCAACCGCCCGCACCAAGGGCCATCTTTTGCCGATGGTGGTCGAGGTAAGAGCCCACACCAAGGGTCGGTTTGTATCGATGGCGGTCGAGGCAACCGCCTACACCAAAGCCCAGCACGTGTCGATGGTGTTTGAGGCAACCGCCCGCACCAAGGACCAGCTTGTGCCACTGGTGCTTGAGGCAACCGCCTGCACCAAGGGCCATTTTCTACCGATGGTGGTCAAGGCAATCGCCCGCGCTAAGGCCCAACACGTGCCAATGGTGTTCACGACAACCGTCCACACCGGGGGCCAGCATTTGCCAATGGTGTTTGACACAACTGCCCACACCAGGGGCCATCTTCTATCGATAGTGGTCGAGGCAAGAGCCTGCACCAAGGGCCAGCTTATGCCGATGGTGGTCGAGGCAACCACCCACACCAAAGGCCATCTTTTATCGATGGTGGTCGAGGCAACCGCTCGTACCAAGGCCTAGCACATCCCGATGGTGTTCGAGGCAACCACCCGTACCAGGGGCCAGCATGTGCCGATGGTGTTCGATGCAACCGCTTGTACCATGAGCCATTTTCTACCGATGGTGGTCGAGGTAAGAGCCCGCACCAAGGGCCAACTTATGCTGATGGTGCTCGAGGTAATTGCCTGCACTAAGGCCTAGCACGTGCCGATGGCGTTCGAGGCAACCGCCTGCACCAAGGACTTATGGTAGTTCGAAGACCAGATCAGGCAGTACCATGTAGAAGACACAACGAGGGCATTTCATAATCAGGTGAGGGAGAATGTCACACTCTGGGCAGACGCACCAGGAACTCAAGCACACCAGTAGGTGAGCCAGAAGTTGAGGCCTGCAGACCAGGCGCACTGGGGGGTATTTGCACGCAAGGCCTAGAAGACGAGGTCAGAACACCCGCCCAACTTACAGGCCAACCTGTGAGGCCAAGGCCTGGCATACAAGCTACTCGCACCACATCTAGAAGGGCCCAAGGTGCTGGACAAGCAAGGGAAGCTTCTGGAAGCATGTAGGATCAGCAAGCAGATTTGGTTGACCTTAGAAATTAGGAGTTATAATCCTGATTGATTGTAATCTATATAATCCCATGATTTTAGCCTTTATTCTAGGGATATTGCCATTAAGTGTAAGCTAGAGCCTCAACTATAAATAGAGGGTTGCTCCACCCTCATTTGTACACCATCAAACACTTCTGTTTCAGTGAATATACAGCATATTCTAGCATTCTGCCTTGTTATCTTGTTTCTCTTTAACTTGCGTAATCAGCCCTTCCCATTGTTCTAGTGGCTACATGCTTGTGTTTTAGATTGACTTAGGCACCAAAGAGGAGATTCCAAGCCTAAGGCCGCACAGATTCTGAGTCTAAGGTCCAAGCCTGTGACATTCGCACCAAGGGCCGGCTAGTGTCGATGGTGATCGAGGCAACCGCCCGCACTAGTGGCCATCTTTTACCGATAGTGGTCGAGGCAACAGCCCGTACTAAGGCCCAACATGTGCTGATGGTATTTGACGTAACCGCCCACACCAGAGGCCATCTTGTATCGATGGTGGTCGAGGTAACTGCCCGCACCAAGGGTCAGTTAGTGCCGATGGTGTTCAAGGCCACCGCCCGCACCAAGGCGCGACATGTTTCGATGGTGGTCGAGGTAACCGCCCACACCACGGCCCAGCATGTGCCGATGGTGTTCGATGCAACTGCTCATACTAGGGGCCATCTTATGCCGATGGTGGTCAAGGCAACCGCCCGCACCAAGGGCCAGCTTGTACCAATGGTGGTCAAGGCAACCACCCACACCAAGAGCCAACATGTGCCGATGGTGATCGAGGTAACCGTCCGCACCAGGGCCCAGCTTGTGCCGATGGCGGTCGAGGTAAGTGCCTGTGCCAAAAGGTAGCCGGTGTCGATGATGGTCGATGCATGTGCCATCTCCATGCGCCATTATATGCCATTGATGGTCGAGGCCTTGGTCAAAGTTCAATTTTGAGCCGCGGTGCACATGCTAGATGTCATGAGCCAACCTTGTATAGGGCCATGACCAAGACTTAGGTTACCATGAGCCACCCATGTATAGGGCCATGGTCGAGTAGATCCCTTGTGCTAGGAACAGTGTCCCCATTTCAAACATTGTAATGGTTATTGGTAGCATAGCTCTAAAATCTCTAAGGCTCTTTTAGGGGGGTGACCCGACAGCGTAGTGTTGGGCTATCTCACTGGTTGCTATGCGAGCTTAGCCCACCCACCAAGGGCTGCCCCCTGGCCCTAGTGATGGTGGGAGGTCCCGATGTATGATTCTCGTTTATAATAAAACTCACCCCAATTGAATGTCTCGATTGTTGCCTCGATGTGTTTTTCTTTTTCTCGATGCGAATATGCCTTCTTGTGTGTGTGCTTGAGATTGATCTCGATATATTGTGTCTTATTGTGAATGCTTGGGACTAACCATGGCTTATGGTTATTTGTTCAGATATCGATCTATTCAAGGCTGACTTGGTTGGGAGCACCCATTCAAGTGCCGCACGGTCTATTACTTGTTGAGAGAAAGCTTAGTCTGTGACACGTGGTATCAGAGCCAGGTTGAGAAGTGCTAGAAAAATGGATGAGCTGGCCACAAGTGGTGGACCGAATCATCAACAGAGAATTGAGAAACTTGAGGCCGCAGTGGCTGTATTGAAAATTTATATGGTGACTAAAGTCGAGTGAGGGAGATCGAGACAACCCAGCGGGAGTTGTCTGATACTCTCTACAACGTGAGCGAAGAGGCTAGAGACGCCTTGAACATTCTTCAAAAGGAGTTTGAGGAGCTTAGAGCACAGGTGAGCATTCTACAAATGGTTGTGGCCAGATCGGGTTCGAGCTCGATGGAAAGGGGAAAAAGGCCTAAGATGCCGAAGCCTTAATGCTATGAGGGGGCAAGGGATGCTAAGGAACTTGAAAATTTCTTGTTTGACATGGAGCAATACTTTCGAGCTGTACACACAGATTCAGGGGAAGACAAGGTGACAATGGCATCGATGTACCTCGTAAGGGATGTCAAGCTGTAGTGGCACTCCAAGTTTGTCGATGACGAGTGCCCGATTAAGACTTGGACGAATCTGAAGCGAGAATTGAAAAACCAGTTCTTTCCTGAGAATATGGAGTATATGGCTCGAAGGAGACTTCGAGAGTTGGTGCAAACAGGAATGGCGCGAGAGTTTGTAAGGAGCTTTTTTACCCTAATGTTGGATATTCAGGACATGTCTGAAAAGGATAAGATGTTCTATTTTTTTGAGGGCCTCAAGCCTTGGGCGAGGACAGAAGTACAAAGGCAAAAAGTGCAAGACGTGGCCACGGCCATGGCTGCAGCTGAACATCTTCACGATTACAATGATGGCTCCTCAAAATGGAAAAATCCTCCATCAGCTGGCAGTAGCTTTAACTTTGGGAGTGGGGGAAAGATGACTAGGTTGGACCGGCCCTTTAGTGGGGGATCAGACAGGAGGTCTTTTGGTCGAGATAGCACCCAACCCAAGACAAGCAACGCAGGGATTTTCAAGCCTAGGCAACCGTCAGCTTGCTTTCTTTGCAAGGGGCCGCATTGGGTGGCTGAATGCCCGCATAGGGGAGCCCTTAATGCCTTAAGGACCTCATCTCAAGAGTCCGCAAAAGCACCAGAGAGCATTGAAGAAGCTGAATTAGAGCCAGCTAGGATGTGTTCAATAAGGTTCTTCAATGCCCTCCGTACCCAATTGAACATATAAAGAAAGAGCAGAGTAGAGGCTTGATGTATGTGAACTTGATGATCAATGAGAAAGCCACCAAGGCCATGGTGGATACGGGTGCAACCGACACTTTCATCACACTAGAAGAAGCAAAAAGGTGTGGTCTTCAGATTAGTAAAGACTGTGGATGAATGAAGGCAGTCAATTCACCAGCCTTTGCGATCAGTGGAAGTTTCAAGAGTGTGACAACCCAATTAGGGCCATGGGAAGGAAAGGTAGACTTTACAGTTTCTCGCATGGATGACTTTGATGTTGTTCTCGATTTGGACTGCATGATGTTGGCTCAGGTCATCCCTATCCCCGTCGCTAGCTGCTTGTTGTTCTTAGGGGAACACCCATGTGTAGTGCCAGCCAACATCTTACCAAAGAGTGGAAAGAAAATGATTTCTACTTTGCAGTTCAAGAAAAGAGTAAAGAGAGGAGAACCCTCCTTTGTGGAGGTGCCGATCTACAAAGAAGGGTCGAAAGTAGAACCAATACCTGATGGTGTGGAAAAAGTGTTGGAAGAATTCAAAGAGGTGATGCCAGAGATGTTGCCTAAGGTTCTACCCCCTCGACGAGTAGTGGACCATGAAATTGAGCTCCTCCCAGGAGCAAAACCCCCTGCTAGAGCTCCCTATCGCGTGGCCCCACCAGAGTTGGCCTAACTAAGAAAGCAGTTAGATGAGCTGCTACAAGTCGGGTTCATCAGACCATCAAAGGCTCCTTTCGGAGTGCCAGTGCTATTTCAAAAGAAGCATGATGGAAGTTTGCGATTATGTGTTGACTACAGGGCCTTGAACAAAGTCACCGTAAGAAACAAATATCCCATTCCCCTTACAGCAGACTTGTTTGATCAATTGAGCCAGGCCAAGTACTTCTACAAATTGGACCTGAGATCTAGCTACCATCAGGTTAAAATCGTTGAGGGAGATGAGCCAAAGACCACTTGTGTGACACGGTATGGTGCATTTGAATTTCTTGTTATGCCCTTTGGACTGACCAATGCTCCTGCCACATTTTGTACGTTGATGAATCAGGTGTTCCATGACTACCTAGACAAATTTGTAGTCATCTATTTAGATGATATAGTGGTATATAGCTTCACCTTGGAAGAACATCAAGAGCACCTGCGCCAGGTACTTCA
The DNA here is from genome assembly GCF_047325235.1 of Durio zibethinus. NCBI lineage: Eukaryota > Viridiplantae > Streptophyta > Magnoliopsida > Malvales > Malvaceae > Durio > Durio zibethinus. The sequence continues at coordinate 6,682,403 of NC_143169.1, read as the reverse complement.
AAGATTACAGGACCACTAATTATACGTAAAAAGGGAGAAGTGTGCATTTGCTCAGATCGAAATCCATTTTCTCGATCACATTGTTGAACGTGGCCACATTCGAATGGACATGGAAAAGGTTAGGGCCATCAAGGAGTGGACAACACCGAAGAACGTTAGTGAACTTTGCTCATTTTTGGGACTAGCCAATTATTATAGAAGGTTTGTGAAAGGGTATTCCCGCAAGACCACAGCCCTCACGGAGCTATTGAAAAAGGAGCGTAAATGGTGTTGGACGAATGAGTGCTAAGAGGCCTTTGAGGGATTGAAGGATGCTATTATGAAAGATCCCATCTTAGCTCTCCCTAATATTGAAAAGCCCATCGAAGTTCAGACTAATGCATCTGATTTTCTATTAGAAGAGTGCTTTTGCAACAACATCACCTGGTAGCATTTGAAAGTAAGAAGCTAAGTAAAGCTGAAAAGAAATATACGGCCCAGGAAAAAGAACTCATGGTGGTGGTTCACTGCTTGAGGGCTCGACGACATTACTTATTAGGTTCACACTTTGTTGTGAAGACAGACAATACGGCCGTTAGCCATTTTCTCACCCAACCAAGGCTTACGACAAAACAAGCTAGGTGGTAGGAATTTTTAGAGGAATTCGACTTTTATTTTGAGCACACTGCTGGAAAGACCAATCAAGTGGCTGATGCATTGAGTAGGCGAGCAGATTTAGCTGCCCTTAGAAGAATTGCCCCAATGGCGGCTAGTAGAGCCGCTACAGACATTCACAAGTTGATTGGAGATCACTTAGGGAAGGACCCGCAAGCTTGTGCCATCTTGAAGTTAGTGGAAGAAGGGAAGTCCAAGTACTTCTGGCAAGAAAATGGGGTCTTATGGACCAAGGGGCCTCGAGTGTTTGTGCCAAGAGCAGAAGGTCTGAGACAGATGCTAATGAGGGAATGTGATGACACACCATGGAAGGGACACCTGGGTTGGCAACACACTTTGGCGTTATTGAAACAGGGATACTATTGGCCTCACATGCGACAAGATGTGATGGACTATATGAAGACTTGCCTCATTTGCCAACAAGACAAAATTGAAAGGAGAAAACTTGCAGGCATGCTTGAACCACTATCAGTACCCACCAGACCGTGGGAAAGCATCTCCCTCGATTTCATTTTGAGCCTACCCAAGGTTGGTGACCTTGGAGATATTTTGGTGGTGATTGATCGGTTCTCTAAGTATGCCACATTCATTCCCTCTCACAAGTATTGCACTGCGGAAGACATAGCTCGACTATTGTTCAAACATGTGGTGAAATACTGGGGCCTCCCTCAAAACATTATTAGCGATCGAGATCCGAGATTCACGGGGTCCTTCTGGAGAGAACTTTTCAAGATATTGGGGTCCCAACTCAACATCTCCTCAAGCTATCACCCTCAAACCGATGGTCAAATGGAATGGTTCAACAGATTATTAGAGGAATACTTGACGCATTTCATTCAAGCTAATCAGAAAGACTGGCCTTCATTATTGGACGTGGCTCAACTCTGTTTTAATTCCAACAAAAGCTCTTCCACCAATAAGAGCCCATTTGAGGTGGTCACCAGACAATTACCAAGGCTACCCCACACTTCCTTGGAACAATATGGAGGAAAAAATCCGAGAGCCTTCAATCTCAGCAAAGAGTGAAAGAAAAACACAGAGATTGTGCAAGCCTACCTGGAGAAAGCATCAAAGAGGATGAAGAAATGGGCAGACAAGGGTCGTAGAGCTCAACATTTTCAAGTTGGTGATTTGGTTCTTGTCTGACTAGTTCCTGAACAAACCAGGTTCTTGAGAAAGAGAGATCATAGACTGGTGCACAAATATGAAGGTCCAGTAAGGGTCTTTTCCAAGGTGGGGAATGCTTCTTACAAAATCGACCCACCAAAGTGGATGAAGGTGCACCCAGTGTTTCATGTGAGCAACCTGAAACCTTTCCATGTAGATCCTACAGATGCTAGCCGAAGGGAGCCAACCAGAGCCACCATCACCATGAAGCCACCCTCAGAGCATTGAGTTGAAGAGATCTTAGCTGACTGGGAAACCAAGATATCTCGAAGACTAGTTCGAGAGTACTTAGTGAGGTGGGAGGGATTAGGACTAGAAGAAACCAGTTGGGAGAGAGAACATGACCTCCAGAGATTTCAAAGGAAGATCAAAGAATTTCAAGCTAGCAAGTCGACGAGGACATCGATAGAATAGGTGGGGGGAGGATGTCATGAGCCAACCTTGTATAGGGCCATGACCAGGACTTAGGTTGCCATGAGCCACCCATATATAGGGCCATGGCGGGTAGATCCCTTGTGCTAGGAAAAGTGTCCCCATTTCAAACATTGTAATGGTTACTAGTAGCATAGCTCTAAAATCTCTAAGGCTCTTTAGGGGGGTGAGTCAGCAGCGTAGTGTTGGGCTACCACACCGGTTGCTATGCGAGCTTAGGCCACCTACCAAGGGCTACCCCTGGCCCTAGTGATGGTGGGAGGTCTCGATGTATGATTCCCGTTTATAATAAAACTCACCCCGATTGAATGTCCTGATTGTTGCCTCGATGTGTTTTTCTTTTTCTCGATGCAAATATGCCTTTTTGTGTGTGTGCTTGAGATTGATCTCGATATATTGTGTCTTATTGTGAATGCTTGGGACTAACCATGGCTTATGGTTATTTGTTCAGATATCGATCTATTGAAGGCTGACTTGGTTGGGAGTGCCCATTCAAGTGCCGCACAGTCTATTGCTTGTTGAGAGAAAGCTTAGTCCAAGACACTAGGCTTGGGCACCATCGTCGGAGCATCACCAGAGAACCTGACCGGAGGCATTGGGGGTTCCGACAATTGGGGGGCCGGGGGGTGTACGCACATGATGTGCGATGGGTGATGGTACTTGGCCCTTATATTGGCCCTCTATCCCTCATCAAACCTTGAGAACTCACACCCCCTTAAAGAGCATTTGAGATTTTATATGTTTGCTGCTAGTAGCCATTCAAGTGTCTGAAATGGGGACACTTTTTTCAAATGGTCACAAAATCTTCTCCACTTCGAGTTTTTAGCTGAAATTTTTTGTGCATGCCAAAAAAAATACAAGGATCACGTCTACAAAATTTGGGGCCAAACTCTTTCTAAAAAAATTTTAAAAAATCCCAAACCGTAAAAAGTTTTAAAAATCGTGAAAAATAGAAAACGAGGCATCTTGCCACGAAACTTCACATGAAGGCTTAGGGCACCATTGTATGAATTTACAAGCCATAAAAATGGCATTGGCATGGTAGAAATATGAAGATGTGCCTAAACCCACCTACCACCCGATCGATCCATGCCTTGCGCATCCCGCCTCTCTAGCCGACGTAGTGCCCGCCTGCTCGTGTCATAAGTTGACTTAGGCATACAGAGTTCATTTCCAGTCTAAGATCAAACCAGACTGAGGGTTGCAACAGTAGGACCCACAACGAGATCGACAGCATGTAGGGGGGGCCGGGCCAATCCCCAGCTTGCACATTCTGCCTCTCTGGCTGGCTGAGCACCTGCACGCTCGTTTCGTGGGTTGACTTAGGCATACAGAGTTCATTCCCAGTCTAAGCATACAGATCGGACCAAGGGTTGTAGCAGGAACAGTAGCAGGATCGATAGTGCGTAGGGGGGATCGGGTCGATCCTCGACTTGTGCATTCTACCTCTCCGACCGACTGAGAGCTCGCACGCTCGTTTCATAGGTTGGCTTAGGCATACGGAGTTCATTCCATGTCTAAGCCCCAGTCAGATCGAGGGTTGTGGTAGCAGGACCGACAGCGGGATCGATAGTATGTAGAGGAGGATCGACAGCAGCACGCAGAGGAGGATCGGATAGATCCTCGACTTGTGCATCCTGCCTCTCTGGCCGGTTGAGTGCCCGCACGCTCGTTTCATGGGTTGACTTAGGCATACGGAGTTCATTCCCGGCATAACCCCCAACCAGATCGAGGGATCCACAGTGGGATCGACAACATGTAAAGGGGGATTGGGTCGATCCTCGACTTGCGCAGTCTGGCTCTTCGATCGACTGAGCGTCTGCTCGTTTGTTTCATGGGTTGACTTAGGCATACGTAGTGTATTCCCGATCTCGACCAACCAAGGGCTAGAGGCTATTGACGGCATTTGGGGCAACAATCGAGGGGGACCAGCAGCGGGACCCTTGGTTGGCTAGCGCATCCTGCCCCCAGCGATCGGTTTGGTGCCAAAACAAAATTTTGAGGGCCGATCGGGGTGAGCGAAGTTCGTTCTCGATCGAGACCGAGGGATGGGGGGCCTCAGGTCACGTCTAACCCCGGAAGGGGGTGGTGTGAAAAGAAGGAAGGTCGGCGGTGGAAGGGATGAATCGAAGTGACAAAAGGGCTGAATCGAAGTGGATCGTGGCAGCAAGGCCTCTCTGCCACTTACAATACCCCGTCACGTATTTAAGTCATTTGCAAAGGATTCTACCTGCCGCTCGATGGGAATTGAGCTTCAAGGAGGTCGCGCAGCTCATCCACCACGGGGGCTGCACCTATGACATATGCCCTTAGGGGCCATGGGCCCCTACTACGGGTCAACAATCGGGCGACGGGCGCGCGCGTCACTTCTAGCCTGGATTTTGACTTAGAGGCGTTCAATCATAATCCAACACACGGTAGCTTCACGCCACTGGCTTTTCAACCAAGCGTGATGACCAATTGTGTGAATCAACGGTTCCTCTCATACTGGGTTGAATTACTATCGTGACGCCACCATCAGTAGGGTAAAACTAACCTATCTCATGATGGTGTAAACCCAGCTCACGTTCCCTATTGGTGGGTGAACAATCCAACACTTGGTGAATTCTGCTTCACAATGATAGGAAGAGCCGACATCGAAGGATCAAAA
>NC_143169.1:6665000-6672500 GCF_047325235.1 Durio zibethinus | reverse complement strand
TAACAAATGCATCCCTTCCAGAAGTCGGGGTTTGTTGCACGTATTAGCTCTAGAATTACTATAGTTATCCGAGTAGTAGATACCATCAAACAAACTATAACTGATTTAATGAGCCATTCGTAGTTTCACAGTCTGAATTAGTTATTACTTACACATGCATGGCTTAATCTTTGAGACAAGCATATGACTACTAGCAGGATCAACCAGGTAGCATTCCTTCAAGATGTTGGCACCGCGTAGGCCTTGATGCACCAATCGAGCGACGGAGAGAGCTCGACATGGAGCATAAGCATTATGCGTGTCAAGCATGGAAAATGCATAGCATCGGATGAACGGGGGCCAAGAGCCCGCGCCCGCTAAATGTTCTACATTCGAGAGCATGATCGAATACAAGTGCACTAATACGGCCATGGAGGATTGGGTGGCACACTTGGGACACCGACCATGATTGACGTCTGACCCATGGCCTCTCGAGACATGAGACGGATGAGGGATGGTGAGACATCCGGTTTCCATCGATTCAGGTATGCAACACAGGATCCCGATCGTGCCTCCTGGGTACAACGACCGCATGGGTAGAGATTGAAGAGGATGACGGGTCGACAGTTCGATGCATAGAGCATGGAGCCTGCCCACATGCACAACCGTAGCACCACTCATATGCCCATTACGTACAAGTGGTAGCATCCAAACGTGTCGGTCCATAACCCATCTGATTGATTACTCGACGAGCGAGCAAGGGCCAGCATGTGTCGATGGTGGTCAATGCGACTGCCTACACCAAGGGCCAGCGTGTGCCGATGGTGGTCGAGGCAACCGCCCACACCAGCTCGAGGTATGTGCCCACACCGAGGCCCGACATGTGTCGATGGTGTTTGAGGCAATCGCCCGCACCAAAGCTCGGCATATGCCAATGGTGTTCGACGCAACCACCCGTACTAGGGGCCATCTTCTGTCGATGGTGGTCGAGGCAAGAGCCCGCATCGAGGGTCGGCTTGTGCCGATGGTGGTCGAGGCAACCGCCCGCACTAAGGGCCATCTTCTATCAATGGTGGTCGAGGTAACCGCCCTCACCAAGGCCTAGCACTTACCGACGGTGTTCGAGGCAACCGCCCACACCAAGGGCCAGCTTGTGCCGATAGTGCTCGAGGCAACCGCCCGCACCAAGGGCCATCTTCTGTCAATGGTGGTCGAGGCAACCGCCCGCACCAAGACCCAGCATGTGTTGATGGTGTTCGAGGCAACCGCCCACACCAGGGCCCAACATGTGCCGATGATGTTCGATACAACCGCCCACACTAAGGGCCATTTTCTGTCGATGGTGGTCGAGGCAAGAGCCCGCACCAAGGGTCGGCTTGTGCTGATGGTGCTCGAGGTAATCGCTCACACCAAGGGCCATCTTCTGCTAATAGTGGTCAAGGCAACCACCCGCGCCAAGGCCCAGCACGTGCCGATGGTGTTCGAGGCAACCACCCGCACAAAGGGCCAGCATGTGTCGATGGTGTTCGACGTAACTGCCCGTACCAGGGGCTATCTTATATCGATGGTGGTCGAGGCAAGAGCCTACACCAAGGGCCAACTTGTGCTGATGGTGGTCGAGGCAACCGCCCAAACCAAGGCCTAGCACGTGCCGATGGTGGTCGAGGCAACCACCAACACCAAGGCCCAGCATGTGTCGATGGTGTTCGATGTAACCGCCCACACTAGGGGCCATCTTATGCCGATGGTGGTCGAGGCAACCGCCCACACCAAGGGTTGGCTTGTGCCGATGGTGGTGGAGGCAACCGCCTGCACCAGGGGTCATCTTCTGTCGATTATGGTCGAAGCAAGAGCTCGCACCAAGGGTTGACTTGTGTTAATGGTGCTCGAGGTAACCGCCCACACCAGGGGCCATCTTTTGCCAATGGTGGTCGAGGCAACCACCCGCACCAGGGGCCATCTTGTGTCGATGGTGGTCGAGGTAACCACCAGCACCAAGGGTCGGCTAATACCGATGATGCTCGAGGTAACCGCCCGTACCAAGGCCCAGTATATACCGATGGTGTAAGACGCAACTGCCCGCACCAAGGGCCATCTTGTGTCGATGGTGCTCGAGGCAATCATCCACACCAAGGCCTGGCACGTGTCGATGGTGTTCGAGGCAACCGCCCTCACCAGGGGCCATCTTCTACCGATGGTGGTTGAGGCAACCGTCCGCACAAGACCCTGCATGTGTCGATGGTGTTAGACACAACCGCCTGCACCAAGGGCCAAGTTGTGCCGATGGTGGTTGAGGCAACCGCCCGCACCAAAGGCTGGCTGGTGTCAATGGTGCTCGGGGTAACGGCCCACACCAAAGCCCGACATGTGTCGATGGTATTCGAGGTAACCGCCCGCACCAAGGGTCGGCATGTGCCGATGGTGGTCGAGGCAACCACCCTCACCTGGGGCCATCTTCTGTCGATTATGGTAGAGGCAAGAGCCCGCACCAAGGGCAGGCTTATGTCGATGGTGTTTGAGGCAACCGCCCGTACCAAGGGCCTGCTGGTGTCGATGGTGCTCAGGGCAACGGCCCGTACCAAGGCCCAACACGTGCTGATAATGTTCGAGGTAACCGCCTGTACCAAGGCTCGGCATGTGCCAATGGTGGTCGAGGCAACCATTCGCACCACGACCCAGCATGTGCCGATGGTGTTCGATGCAACTGCCCACCCCAGGGGCCATCTTATGTCGATAGTGTTTAAGGCAACCGCTCACACCAAGGGCATCCTAGTGTTGATGGTGCTCGAGGCAACTGCCCGCACCAAGGCCCGACACGTGCCGATGCTGTTCAAGGCAACCACCCGCACCAGGGCCATCTTTTATTGATGGTGGTTGAGGTAACCGCCCGCACCAAGGCCTTGCATGTGTCGATGGTGATAGACACAATCGCTCGTACCAGGGGCCATCTTGTGTCAATGGCGGTCGAGGCAACTGCTCGCACCAAAGGTCAGCTAATATCGATGGTGCTCGGGGTAACAGCTCGCACCAAGGCCCGGCACGTGTTGATGATGTTTGAGGCAACCGTTCGCACCAAGGCTCGGCATGTGCCGATGGTGGTCGAGGTAACCGCCCACACCCGGGGCCATCTTCTACAGATTATGGTTGAGGCTAGAGCCCACACCAAGGGTTGGCTTGTGTTGATTGTGTTCGAGGCAACCGCCCGCACCAAGGCTCTACTGGTGTCGATGGTGCTCGGGGTAACGGCCTGTACCAAGGCCCGGCACGTGTTAATAGTGTTCGAGGCAACTGACTGCACCAAGGCTCGGCATGTGTTGATGGTGGTCGAGGCAACCACCCGCACCATGGCCCTGCATGTGCCAATAGTGTTCGATGCAACCGCCCACCCCAGGGGCCATCTTGTGCCGATGGTGGTCAAGGCAACCGCCAGCACCAAGGGCCGACTTGCGTCGATGGTGGTCGAGGCAACCGCCCACCAAGGGCCGGCATATGCCGATGGTGCTCAAGGCAACCACCTGTACCAGGGCCCAGCTTGTGCTGATGGCGGTCGAGGTAAGTGCCTGTACCAAAGGGTAGCCTGTGCCGATGATGGTCGATGCATGTGCGATCACCATGCACCATCTTGTGCCATCACCATGTGCCATCATGTGCCATTGATGGTCGAGGCCTTGGCCGAAGCTCAATTTTGATCCACGGTGCACATGGTAGGCTAGGGCATGTGCTGGTGTCGTATTTTTTTTGCTCAGGCCACCATCGGAGGAGCATCACCGGAGAACCTGATCGGTGGCATCAGGGGTTCCGATGATTGGGGGTGGCCAGGGGGTGTGCGCACATGATGTGCGATGGGTGCTGGTACTTGGCCCATATATTGGCCCCCTATCCCTCATCAAACCTCAAGAACTCACACCCCCTTAAAGAGCATTTGAGATTTTATAGGTTTGCTGTCAGTAGCCATTCAAGTGTCTAAAATGAGAACACTTTTTTCAAATGGTCACAAAATCTTCTCCACTTCCAGTTTTTAGCTGTAATTTTTTGTGCATGCCAACAAAAATACAAGGATCACGTCTACAAAATTTGGGGCCAAAATGCCTTCTAAAAAAATTTTAAAAAATCTCGAACCGTAAAAAGTTTCAAAAATCATGAAAAATAAAAAATGAGTCGTCTTACACGAAACTTCACATGAAGGCTTAGGGGACCATTGTATGAATTTACAAGCCATAAAAATGGCATCGGCATGGTAGAAATATGAAGATGTGCCTAAACCCACCTACCACCCGTTCGATCCACGGCTTGCGCATCCCGTCTCTCTGGCTGGCGTAGTGCCCTCCCACTCGTTTTGTAGGTTGACTTAAGCATACAGAGTTCATTCCTAAGCATACGCAGTTCGGGGCAATCGCCCGCACTAGGGGCCAGCATATGTCGATGGTGTTCGACATAACCACTCGGACTAAGGGCCATCTTCTGCCGATGGTGGTCGAGGCAAGAGCCCGCACTAAGGGCCGGCTTATGCCAATGGTGGTCAAGGCAACCACCCGCACCAAGGGCCATCTTTTGTTGATGGTGGTCGAGGGAACTGCCCGTACCATGGCCTAGGACATGCCGATGGTGTTCGAGGCAATCGCCTGCACCGGGGCTAGTATGTGCCGATGGTGTTCGACGTAACCGCCAGCACCAGGAGCCATCTTCTGTAGATGATGGTCGAGGCAAGAGCCTGCACCAAGGGTCAACTTGTGTCGATGGTGCTCAAGGCAACCGACCGTACCAAGGCCTAGCACGTGTCGATGATGTTCGAGGCAGCCACTCGTACCAAGGCCTAGCATATGCCGATGGTGGTCGAGACAACCACCAGTACTAAGGCCCAGCATGTACCGATGGTGTTCGATGCAACCGCCCACATCGGGGGCCATCTTGTGTCGATGGTGGTCAAGACAACCGCCCGCACCGAGGGTCAGCTAATGGCGATGGTGGTCAAGGCAATCGCCTGCACCAGGGGCCATCTTCTGCCAATTGTGGTCGAGACAAGAGCCCGTAGCAAGGGCCGACTTGTGTTGATGGTGCTCGAGGCAACCACCCGCACTAGGGGCCATCTTCTACCGATGGTGATCAAGGCAACCGCCCGCACCAAGGCCTAGCAAGTGCCGATGGTGTTCGAGGCAACCGCTCGTACCGAGGGCCAACATATGCTGATGGTGTTTAAGGCAATCGCCCGTACCAGTGGCCATTTTCTACCGATGGTGGTCGAGGCAGTTGGTTGAGGCAATCGCCCACACTAGGGGCCATCTTCTACCGATGGTGGTCGAGGCAACCGCCCACACCAAGGCCCAGCAAGTGCCGATGGTGTTCGAGGCAATCGCTCGTACCAGAGGCCAGCATGTGTCGATGGTGTTTGACGCAACGGCCCGCACCAGTGGCCAATTTCTATCGATGATGGTCGAGGCAAGAGCCCGTAGCAAGGGCCGACTTATGGCGATGGTGCTCGAGCCAACCGTCCGTACCAAGGCCTACCACATGCCGATGGTGTTCGAGGCAACCCCCGGCACCAAGGCCTAGCATATGTTGACGGTGGTCGAGGCAACCGCCAGCACCAAGGCCCAGCATGTGCTGATGGTGTTAGACGTAACCGCTTGCACCAGGGGCCATCTTGTGCTGATGGTGGTCGAGGTAACCATCCGTACCAAAGGTCAGCTTATGCCGATGGTGGTGGAGGCAACCGCTCGCACCAGGGGCTATTTTTTGTTGATTATGGTCGAGGCAAGAGCCCGCACCAAGGGCTGACTTGTGTCGATGGTGGTCGAGGCAACCGCCTACACCAAAGGCCGGCATGTGCCAATGGTGATCGAGGCAACCACCCACACCAGGTCCCAGCTTGTGTCGATGGTGGTCGAGGCAAGTGCCCATACCAAAGGGCAGCCTGTACTGATGATGGTCGATGCATGTGCCATCACCATGCACCTTCATGTGCCATTGATGGTCGAGGCCTTGGCCAAAGTTCAATTTCGAGCCACGGTGCACATGTTGGGCTCGGGCATGTATTGGTGCCTCATTTTTTTTACCTGGGGCACCATCGTCGGAGCATTGTCGGAGCATCGTCGAAGCATCGTCAGAGAACCTGACCTGCGGCATTGGGGTTTCCGATGATTGGGGGGGTCAGGGGGGTGTGCGCACATGATGTGCAATGGCTGCTGGTACTTGGCCCTTATATTGGCCCCCTATCCCTCATCAAACCTCGAGAACTCACACCCCCTTAAAAAGCATTTAAGATTTTATAGGTTTGCTGCCAGTAGCCATTAAAGTGTCTAAAATGGGGACACTTTTTTCAAATGGTCACAAAAGCTTCTCCACTTCAAGTTTTTAACTGAAATATTTTATGCATGCCAACAAAAATACAAGGATCACGTGTACAAAATTTAGGGCCAAAACTCCTTCTAAAAAAATTTTAAAAAATCCCGAACCATAAAAAGTTTCAAAAATCATGAAAAATAAAAAATGAGTCGTCTTGCCACGAAACTTCACACGAAGGCTTAGGGGACCATTGTATGAATTTACAAGCCATAAAAATGGCATTAGCATGGCATAAATATGAAGATGTGCCTAAACCCACCTACCACCTGATCGATCCACGGCTTTCGCATCCTGTCTCTCTGGCCGGTGTAGTGTCCGCCCACTCATTTCGTAGGCTGACTTAGGCATACGAAGTTCATTCCCAGTCTAAGATCGGATCGGACCGAGGGTTGCAGCAGGACCCGTAGCAGGATCGACAGCATACAGACGGGGGTCGAGTCGATCCTCGACTTACGCATTCTGCGTCTCTGGCTGGTTGGGTGCCTGTACTATCATTTCATGGGTTGACTTAGGCATACGGAGCTCATTCCCAATCTAAGGATACGGACCGAACTGAGGGTTGCGACAGCAGGACCAGCAGCAGGATCGACAGCACACAGGGGGGATTGGGTCGATCTCTGGCTTGCGCATTCTGCCGCTCTGACTGACTGAGCACCCACACGATCGTTTCATGGGTTGGCTTAGGCATACAGAGTTCATTCCATGTCTAAGCCCCAATCGGATCGGGGGTTGTGGCAGTAGGATCGGCTGCGAGATTGACAGCACGCGGAGGGGGACTGGGTCGATCCCCAACTTGTGCATTATGCCTTTCTGGTCGGCTCAATGCCCGTACGCTCATTTTGTGGGTTGACTTAGGCATACAGAGTTCATTTCTAGTCTAAGCATATGGAGTTCATTCCCAGTCTAAGATTAGACTGGTAGTAGGATCGGCAACAGCACGCAAAGGGGGACCGGGCTGATCCCCGACTTGCATATCCACCCTCTTCGATCGACTGAGTGCTCGCACGCTCATTTCGTGGTTTGAGTTAGGCATACGAAGTTCATTCCCGATCTAAGCCCCAACAGGATAGAGAGACCTGCAGCAGGATCGACAGCACGTAGAGGGGGATCGGGCCGATCCTCGACTTGCGCAGTCTGGCTCTCCGGTCGGCTGAGCACCCGCACGCTCGTTTCATGGGT
>NC_143169.1:6652500-6662500 GCF_047325235.1 Durio zibethinus | reverse complement strand
CTTTCAGTTCATCTCGCATCGCCAGTTATGCTTACCAAAAATGGCCCACTTGAGAATAGGTCGACGGTGTTGCACCCCTGATGCCTCTAATCATTGGCTTTACCCGATAGAACTCAATGGGGGCTCCAGTTATCCTTAGGGAAACTTCGAAGGGAACCAGCTACTAGACGGTTCGATTAGTCTTTTGCCCTTATACCCAAGTCAGATGAACGATTTGCACATCAGTATCACTGCGGGCCTTCACCAGAGTTTCCTCTGGCTTTGCCCCGCTCAGGCATAGTTCACCATCTTTCGGGTCCCGACGGGCATGCTCACACTCGAACCCTTCTCAGAAGATCAAGGTCAATCGGCGGTGCACCCACGAGGGATCCCACCAATCAGCTTCCTTGCACCTTACGGGTTTCTTGGCCCATTGACTCGCACGCATGTCAGACTCTTTGGTCCATGTTTCAAGATGGGTCGGATGGAGCCCGCAGGCTTATGCCTGAAGCACGCCGGTGCCGAGGCATGTCGAGACAATGTGTACTGTGTTCCATGATCGCGGTGATGATGTCCATGCCTTGAGTTGATCAACCTACCGGCTCTCGCTATTCCATATCCGACTGAGGTGCATCACCGACCCCCATCCATTTCCCTCCCGATAATTTCAAGCACTCTTTGACTCTCTTTTCAAAGTCCTCTTCATCTTTCCCTCACGGTACTTGTTTGCTCTCGGTCTTTCGTGCGTATTCAACCTTGGATGGAATTTACCGCCCAATTGGGGCTGTATTCCCAAACAAACTGACTCACAGACAGTGCCTCGTGGTGCGATAGGGTCCGAGCACAACGGGGCTCTCACCCTTTTCGGCACCCCTTTCCAGGGGACTTGTGCCCGGTCCGTCCCTGAGGACACTTCTCCAAACTACAATTTGGATGCCGGGGGTGCCCAATTCTCAAGCTGGGCTTTTCTCAGTTTGCTCGCCATTACTAGGGGAATCCTAGTAAGTTTTTTTTCCTCCGCTTATTGATATGCTTAAACTCAGCGGGTGATCCTGCCTGACTTGGGGTCACGACGCGAGCATTGATCGAGTGATGCAAGGGGTCCAAAGGGGTTCAGGTGGACAACGAGCGTGCGTCACCAGGGATGAGGCACGTCGGGAGCTCTACCATCGACGGTCACGGCACCGTCGTTGTTGGGGACTCGTTTTTGGGCCAACCGTGACCCACGAGATCGCGGGAGGCCATCTTTCACCCGCCCCTTTCCCTCGAGCCCAACGGGCAGAGGGTTTAAGAAGGGCGACGATGCATGACACCCAGGCAGGCGTGCCCTCGGCCTAATGGCTTAGGGTGCAACTTGCATTCAAAGACTTGATGGTTCATGGGATTCTGCAATTCACACCAAGTATTGCAATGCGCTACATTCTTCATCGATGCAAGAGCTGAGATATCCATTGTCGAGAGTCATTTAGTTTTTTTGTGACAAAAAGAGTCGTGGTGCCGCCCGTGCACGCACAGCGAACAAGATGGCGACGGCGCGCGCGCTTTCTTTTCACTTAAATTCCTTGGCGTGATTCGTGTCGGGGGTTCATTGTTCGATGGCAGGCGAGACGATGCTGATCGTTTCACCCGCCCCATAAGGGGGACAGAGTGACCGTCTCGTCCGTCCAGGGTCGGAGGGGGCTCGGGGTACGGGGGCACCCTCGCCCCCTCAGTGTTTCGTTAACGCATGCACGAGTTATCCGTTGAGCAGGGTTTCAACAATGATCCTTCCGCAGGTTCACCTATGGAAACCTTGTTATAACCTCTCCTTCCTCTAAATGATAAGGTTTACTGGACTCCTCGTGATGTCACAGGCGGTGGACTTTTCCACATCGTCGCGATCCAAACACTTCACCGGACCATTTGTTGTAGTTTATTTGGATTACATTGTGATCTACAACCAGAGTTTGGGAGAGCATGTAGACCACTTGAGACAGGTGTTCGAGGTGTTACAGGCGCACAAGCTGTTTGTCAAGAGGGAAAAGTGCTCATATGCTTAGCAGGAGATCCCGTTCCTTGGCCACATAGTGGGAGGTGGCAGGATACGTATGGATGAAGGCAAGGTGCATGCCATCCTGGAGTCACAACCGCCAACCAAGGTCACTGAGTTGAGATCATTCCTTGGGCTGGTTAACTACTACGGGTGCTTCATCAAAGGCCACTCAGCAATAGCCACGCCATTGACTGACTTGCTCAAGAAAAGGAGAGCATGGGAGTGGAGCACAAGGTGCCAGGAAGCCTTTGATAGGTTGAAGCTAGCTGTGACCAAGGAGCCAATCTTGGCCTTGCCAAACCATGCCAAGCCATATGAGGTGCATACGGACGCATCAAACTTTGCCATAGGGGGTGTGTTGAAGCAGGAGGGACATCCAGTCGTGTTTGAGAGTAGGAAGCTAAACGAGACTGAACGTAAGTACATGGTCCAAGAGAAGGAGATGATTGTAGTGGTGCACTGCTTGCGCACTTGGCACCATTACCTGTTGGGGTCGAGGTTCATGGTTAGGATGGATAATGTGACGACCAGCTACTTCCAGACGCAGAAGAAGTTGTCCCCCAAGCAGGCGAAATGGCAAGATTTTCTTATAGAATTTGACTTTCAAATGGAGTACAAGCCAGGATGGACGAACCTAGTGGCAGATGCCCTGAGCAGGAAGGCTAACCTTGTTGCCATTAGCCAACCAGAGGGGTCACTAGTGTCACGCATCAAGAAGGGACTTGTGCATGGTCCTACAGCCAAGGCTCCCATGGAGTACACCCAGCAAGTTAAGACTAGGCAGTTTTGGTTGCAGGATGGCTTGTTGTACACCAGGGGCAGTAGACTGTTTGTACCACAGCACGAAAAGCTCCACAAGGAAGTTTTGCAAGAATGTCATGACTCAAAGTGGGCTGGACATCCAGGAGTGAGCCGTACCTTGGCACTGATCGAGGATCGGTACTACTAGTCGCACATGAAGGATGATATAGAGGCCTATGTGAAGACTTGCCTTGTGTGCCAATAGGACAAGGTGGAGATCAAGAAACCAGGGGGTCTCTTGGAGCCATTGCCAGTGCTAGAGCGAACATGGGAGGGTGTTTCTCTGGACTTTATAGTCGGTCTACCCAGAGTAGAAGGGTTTGGAAGCATCATGGTAGTGGTGGACAGGTTTTCCAAGTATGGAATCTTCATTCCAGCAACCAAGGAGTGCCCAGCCGAGGAGGTAGCTTGATTGTTCCTGAAGAACATGGTTAAGTACTGGAAAGTGCCAAGGACCATTGTTAGTGATCGGGATGGGCGTTTCATAGGCAGGTTCTGGACTGAGTTGTTCAAGCTGTTGGGGTCAGACTTGAACTTTTCCACCAGCATGCATCTGCAGACCGATGGGCAGACAGAACATGTCAATGGACTATTGGAGGTCTACCTCAGGCACTATGTGAGTGCCACACAAAGGGACTGGCCAAAGCTGCTAGATGTTGCGTAGTTTTCCTACAACTTGCAATGGAGCGAGGCAACGAACCAGAGCCCATTTAAGGTTATGACAAGGCAACAACCACTAACACCCAGTTCGATTGCTGTAGGTTATACAGGGCCAAATCCAGTAGCATACAAGTTTGCCAAGGCATGGCAGGAGCAAACTGACTTGGCCAGAGTTTGTCTACATAAGACGGCAAAGAGGTCGAAGAAGTGGGCAGACCAGAATAGGTGGGGCGTGTAGTTCCAGGTTGGAGACTTGGTATTGGTGAAGTTGCATTCAATTGTGCGCCACAGGGGGCTATACAAAGGCCTAGTCTGGAGTTATGAGGGACCTTTTCGAGTAGTCAAGAGGGTAGGCAAGGTTCCTTATAAGCTGGATATGCCACCCAAGCTGAAGGTACACTCGGTGTTCCATGTGAGCATGCTCAAGCCGTTCCATGAGGATGAGGGAGATCTAGGATGGGCAGAGTCAAAGCGTGTACCATTGGGATCAAGGGCCTCATATGAGAAGTAGGTCCACAGATCATAGTTGATCGGGAGGTGAGACGGACGAGCTATCAACCAAGACAAGAGTACTTGGTACGCTGGAAGAGACTTCCAGATAGTGAGGTAAGCTGGGAACCACCAGAGGACTTATGGTAGTTTGGGGACCAGATCAGGCAATACCATGCAAAAGATGCAATGAGGGCATTGCGCAATCAGGTGGGGGAGAATGTCACACCCTGGGTGGGCACGCCAGGCACATCAAGCGCACCAGTAGGCGAGCCAGAGGTTGAGGCCCGTAGACCAGGCGCATTGGCGGGTATTTGCACGCAAGGCCTAGGAGACAAGGTCAGAACGCCCGCCCAGCTTACAGGCTAGCCCATGAGGCCAAGGCCTGGCATACAAGCTACCTGCACCACATCCAGAAGGGCCCAAGGTGCTGGACATGCAAGGGAAGCTTTTAGAAGCATGCATGATCAGCAGGCAAATTTGGTTGACCTAAGAAATCAGGAGTTATAATCCTGATTGATTGTAATCTATATAATCCCACAATTTTAGCCTTTATTCTAGGGATATTGCCATTAAGTGTAAGCTGGAGCCTCAACTATAAATAGAGAGCTACTCCACCCTCATTTGTACAACATCAAACACTTCTGTTTCAGTGAATATACAGCATATTCTAGCATTCTGCCTTGTTATCCTGTTTCTCTTTAACTTGCAAAAGCAGCCCTTCCCATTGTTCTAGTGCCCGCACGCTTGTGTTTTAGGCTGACTTAGGCATAAAGGAAGAGATTCCAAGCCTAAGGCCACATGGATTCTGAGTCTAAGGTCGAAGCCCGTGACACCATCACCATGCACCATCATGTGCCATTGATGGTCGAGGCCTTGGCCGAAATTCAATTTTGAGCCACGGTGCACATACTGGGCTCGGACATGTGCTGGTGCCACATTTTTTTCGCCTGGGGCACCATCGCCGGTGCATCACCGGAGAACCTGATCGACGGCATTGTGGGTTTCGATGATTGGGGGGGTCGGGGTGTGTGCGCACATGATGTGCGATGGGTGCTGGTACTTGGCCCTTATATTGGCCCCCTATCCGTCATCAAACCTCAAGAACTTATACCCCCTTAAAGAGCATTTGAGATTTATAGGTTTGCTGCTAGTAGCCATTCAAGTGTCTGAAATGGGGACACTTTTTTCAAATGATCACAAAATCTTCTCCACTTCGATTTTTTAGTTGAAATTTTTCGTGCATGCCAATAAAAATACAAGGATCACGTCTACAAATGTTGGGACCAAAACTCTTTCTAAAAAAATTTTAAAAAATCCCGAACCGTAAAAAGTTTTAAAAATCATGAAAAATAGAAAACGAGTTGTCTTGCCACGAAACATCACATGAAGGCATAGGGGACCATTGCATGAATTTACAAGCCATAAAAATGGCATTGGCATGGCAGAAATATAAAGATGTGCCTAAACCCACTTACGACCCGATCGATCCACAGCTTGCGCATCCCGCCTCTCTGATCGGCGTAGTGCCCACCCGTTCGTTTCGTAGGTTGACTTAGGCATACGGAGTTTATTCCCAGTCTAAGATCAGACCGGATAGAGGGTTCCGATAGCAGGACCCTTAACGAGATCGACAGCACGCAGAGGGGGCTGGGATCCCCGGCTTGTGCATTCTGCCTCTCTGGCCGGTTGAGCGCCCGTACGCTCATTTCGTGGGTTGACTTAGGCATACGAAGTTCATTCCCAGTCTAAGCATACAGATCGGACTGAAGGTTACGGCAGCAGGATTGATAGCACGCAGGGGGGGACCAGGTCGATCCCCGGCTTGCACATTCTGCCTCTCCGGCCGACTGAGCGCCCGCACGCTCGTTTCATAGGCTGGCTTAGGCATACGGAGTTCGTTCCATGTCTAAGCCCCAGCCAGACTGAGGGTTGTGGCAGCAGGACCGGCATCGGGATCGGTAGCACGTAGAGGGGGATCGGGCCGATCCCCGGCTTACGCATTATGCCTCTCTGGCCGACTCAGTGCCTGCACGCTCGTTTCGTGGGTTGACTTAGGCATACTGAGTTCATTCCCAGTCTAAGCATACAAAGTTCAATCCCATTCTAAGATCGAATTGGCAGCAGGATCGATAGCAGCACATAGAAGGGGACCGAGCCAATCTCTGGCTTACGCATCCTGCCTCTCCGATCGGTTGAGCACCCACACGCTCATTTTGTGGGTTGATTTAGGCATATGGAGTTCATTCCCGATCTAAGCCCCAACCAGATCGAGGGACCCGTAGCGGGATCTACAGCATGCAGAGAGGGACCGGGTCGATCCTCAGCTTACGCAATCTGGCTCTTCAGTCGACTGAGTGCCTGCACGCTCGTTTCATGGGTTGACTTAGGCATACGTAGTGCATTCCCGATCTCGACCAACCAAGGGCCAGAGGCTATTGACGGCGTTTAGGGTAACAATCGAGGGGGACCAGCAGCAGGATCCTTGGTTGGCTCGTGCATTTGGTCCCCAACAGTCGGTTTGGTGCCAAAACAAAAATTCAGAGGTCGATCGAGGTGAATCAGTGGTTCCTCTCGTACTAGGTTGAATTACTATAGTGACGTCGCTATCAATAGGGTAAAACTAACCTGTCTCACAATGGTCTAAACCCAACTCACGTTCCCTATTGGTGGGTGAACAATCCAACACTTGGTGAATTCTGCTTCACAATGATAGGAAGAGCCGACATCGAAGGATCAAAAAGCAACGTCGAACGCTTGGCTGCCACAAGCTAGTTATCCCTATGGTAACTTTTCTGACACCTCTAGCTTCAAATCCCAAAAGTCTAAAGGATCGATAGGCCATGCTTTCACGGTTCATATTCATACTAAAAATCAGAATCGAACGAGCTTTTACCCTTTTGTTTCACAAGAGATTTTTGTTCTCATTGAGCACATCTAAAGACACCTGCATTATCTTTTAACAGATGTGCCACCCCAGCCAAACTCCCTACCTGACAATGTCTTCTGCCCGGATCGACTGATCGAGGTCGACCTTGGATCCAAAAGAAGGGGTTGTGCCCCACCTCTGATTCACGGAATAAGTAAAATAATGTTAAAAGTAGTGGTATTTCAATTTCGCCCGGGGGCTCCCACTTATCTTACGCCTCTCAAGTCATTTCACAAAGTAGGACTAGAGTCAAGCTTAACAGGGTCTTTTTTCCCCGTTGATTCCACCAAGCTCGTTCTCTTGGCTGTGGTTTGGCTGGATAGTAGATAGGGACAGTGGGAATCTCATTAATCTATTCATGCGCGTCACTAATTAGATGATGAGGCATTTGGCTACCTTAAGAGAGTCATAGTTACTCCTGCCGTTTACCCGTGCTGGTTGAATTTCTTCACTTTGACATTCAGAGCACTGGGCAGAAATCACATTGCGTGAGCATCCGTACGGACCATCGCAATGCTTTGTTTTAATTAAATAGTCAGATTCCCCTTGTCAATACTAGTTTTGAGTCGACTGATTGTCGTCCGAAGAAGACCCCCGAGGGCATCGTTCCCAGTCCGTCCCTCAGCCGGCACGCGGTGACTCGCTCTCGCTGTGGGAGCAGCTTGAGCAGTGCACCGGCAGTCGACAGGTTTGGGACTGGGACCCCTATGTCCAGCCCTCAGAGCCAATCCTTTTCTCGAGGTTACGAATCTATTTTGTCGACTTCCCTTGCCTACATTGTTCCATCGACCATAGGCTGTTCACCTTGGAGACCTGATGCGGTTATGAGTACAACCAGGCATGGACGGCACTCGGTCCTCCAGATTTTCAAGGGCCGCCGGGGGTGCACTGGACACCACGCGACGTGCGGTGCTCTTCCGACCACTAGACCCTACCTCTAGTTGAGCTGTTTCCAGGGTGGACGGGTTGTTAAATAGAAAAGATAACTCTTCCCGAGGCCCCCGTCGACGTCTCCGGACTCCAGAACGTTGCCGTCAGTCACTGCGTCCTAGTTCAAGAATTTTAACCCCAATTCCATTTCGAAGCTCGCACGGGACGTGCTGTCGGACGGGCTTCCCCCGTCTCTTAGGATCGACTAACCCATGTGCAAATGCCATTCACATGGAACCTTTCCCCTCTTCGGCCTTTAAAGTTCTCATTTGAATATTTGCTACTACCACCATGATCTGCACCGACGGCCGCCTCACTCGGGCTCACGCCTCGGGTTTTACAGTGACTGACGTGCCCTCCTACTCATCGGAGCCTGGCCTTTGCCTCGATGGTCGGGTATAGGTTACGCGCTTAAGCGCCATCCATTTTTGGGGCTAGTTGATTTGGCAGGTGAGTTGTTACACACTCCTTAGCGGATTTCGACTTCCATGACCACCATCCTACTGTTTTAATCGATCGACACCGTTTGTGGGTTTTGGGTTAGCGTGCAGTTGGGCACCGTGACCTGACTTCTAGTTCATCCCGCATCGCCTGTTCTGCTTAACAAAAATGGCCCACTTGGAGCACTCGATTCTGTGGCACGGCTCAACGAAGCAGCCGCATCATCTTACCTATTTAAAATTTGACAATCGGTCGAGGGCATTGTGCCCCCGATGCCTCTAATCATTGGCTTTACCCGATAGAACTTGACGGGGGCTCCAGCTATCCTGAGGGAAACTTCGGAGGGAACCAACTACTAGACGGTTCAATTAGTCTTTCGCCCCTATACCCAAGTCAAACGAACAATTTGCATATCAGTATCGCTGCGGGCCTCCACCAGAGTTTTCTCTGGCTTCACCCCGCTCAGGCATAGTTCACCATCTTTCGGGTCCCGATGGGCATGCTCGCACTCGAACCCTTCTAAGAAGATCAAGGTCAGTCGGTGGTGCACCCACGAGGGATCCCACCAATCAGTTTCCTTGCGCCTTAGGGGTTTCTTGGCCAGTTGACTCACACATATGTCAGACTCCTTGGTCCGTATTTCAAGATGGGCCGGATGGGGAGCCCGTAGGCCGACCCTTAGAGCACGCCGGTGTCGAGGCATGTCGAGATGGCCTATGCTAAGTTCCACGATCACGGCGACAACGACTCCATGGGCACATCAAAAGCCTGGGCTTGGGTAACCGTCGTGACCCGCTTCGGTCCACGCATCGAGCCAATCGACGGACCGGCTCTCGTCGTTCCATATCTAACTGGGGTGCATTGTCGACCCCCATCTGCTTCTTTCCCGACAATTTCAAGCACTCTTTGACTCTCTTTTCATAGTCTTTTTCATCTTTCCCTCACGGTACTTATTCGTTATCGGTCTCTCGCCCATATTCAGCCTTGGATGAAATTTACTGCCCGATTAGGGCTGCATTCCCAAACAACCTGACTCGTGGACTGCACCTCGTGGTGTGATAGGGTCCGGGCACAATGGGGCTCTCACCCTCTTTGGTGCCCCTTTCCATGAGACTTGGGCCCGGTCCGCCGCTGAGGATGCTTCTCTAGACTATAATTTGGATGTCAGGGGCACCCGATTCTCAAGCTAGGCTCTTCCCGGTTCGCTCACCGTTACTAGGGGAATCCTGGTAAGTTTCTTTTCCTTCACTTATTGATATGCTTAAATTTAGCGGGTGATCCCATCTGACCTGGGGTCACGACACAAGCATCGACCGAGCAATGTGGGGGGTCCGAACAAGTCTGAATAGACAACGAGCATGCATCATCAGGGACGAGGCACGTCGAGAGCTCTACCACCGACGGTCACGATGCTGTCATTGCCAGGGAGTTGCTTTTGGGCCAACTGCGATCCACGAGATCGCGAGAGGCCATCTTCCGCCCACCCCTTTCCCCCGGAGCCTAACGAGAGGGGGGTCGGAGGGGGGGCGATGGTACATGACACCCAGGCAGACGTGCCCTCGGCCTAATGGCTTGGGGCACAACTTGCGTTCAAAGACTCAATGGTTCATGGGATTCTGCAATTCACACAAAGTATCATATTTTGCTACGTTTTTCATCGATGCGAGAGCCGAGATATCCATTGTCGAGAGTCGTTCAATTTTTTCATGACAAAAGGAGTCACGGCACCGCCTGTACAT
>NC_143169.1:6647500-6650000 GCF_047325235.1 Durio zibethinus | reverse complement strand
GCATCCACGCGTGTCGGTCCACAACCCACCCGATTGATTATTTGATGAGCGAGTGGAGGAAATGACGTGCGAGGCCATGCCACAACTGTTTGGCACGAGAAAAACATGAGCAAGGGCCACGAGACTGCCCCTGCCATCCGACAGGCAACAACAAAGTGACACCACCAATGCTTGGCCCACATGGGACTGCACGCGTGAGCTCCACTGACACCACCCCAGGGGGATGTTGCTCGATTTAGGGACTTGTTCCTGGGGTCTCAGGCAGCATCGACTGCATGCATAGCCTCATCGAGGCCTAGGTATTTTTGTGGTCGATGAGAAGGGATCGCGAGACCATCAAATACCGAGAGATCTGACTGGGCCAAGCTCGCAACCGCAGCTTTTGCTCGTACCACCCCAAGGAGCCGTTGCCCAATTCAGGGAGGTCTGAGGTCTAGGCCAGCATCCACCACGTGCATGGGCTCGAGCTCGGCTCCCCTTTTTCGCATGCACACCAACCGATCGAGGCCATAGGCACCTGCCGGTCACCGGAGCAAACAGTCACCAGACAAAACATCCGAAAGGCATGCATGCCCTATATTTCGCTCGAGGGATGTTGCCCTGGGTGTACGTAATGGGAGGCCCATCACGCACACCTACTCCCCCTCGTAGGGGGAGAGACGGTGCCGGACCATGACTCCTTAAAGAGCATTAAAGATTTTACAGATATGCTACCAGTAGACGCTAAAGTGTCTGAAACGGGGATACTTTTTACAAATAGGCATATCCCGCACCGAGGGTGACCAGGTTCCAATGGTGGTTGGGGCATGTGCCCCCACCAAGGGCTAACGCGTGTCGATGGTGGTTGATACGACTACCCGCACCAAGGGCCAGCGTGTGCCGATGGTGGTCGATACGACTACCCGTACCAAGGGCCAGCGTGTGTCGATGGTGGTTGAGGTAACCGCCCGTACCAGCTTGAGGCATGTGCCCACACTAAAGCTTGACATGTGCCGATGGTGTTCGACGCAACCGCTCGTACCAGGGGCCATCTTCTGCCAATGGTGGTCAAGGCAAGAGCCCGCACCAAGGGCCGCCTTGTGTCGATGGTGGTCGAGGCAACTGTCTGTACCAAGGCTTAGCACGTGCCGATGGTGTTCGAGGCAACCGCCCGTACCAGGGGCCAGTATGTGCCGATGGTGTTTGATGCAACTGCCCGCACCAGGGGCCATCTTCTGCTGATGGTGGTCAAGGGAAGAGCCCGCACCAAGGGTCGGCTTGTGCCGATGGTGGTCGAGGTAATCGCCCGCACTAAGGCCCAGCACATGTCAATGGTGTTCAAGGCAACCGTCTGCACCAAGGGCCAGCATGTGCCGATGGTGTTTAACGCAATCACCCACACCAGAGGCCATCTTGTGCCGATGGTGGTCGAGGTAAGAGCCCGCACCAAGGATCGACTTATGTTGATGGTGCTCAAGGCAATCCTCCATACCAACGCCCAGTACGTGTTGATGGTGTTCAACGCAACCGCCCGCACTAGGGGCCATCTTGTGTCAATGGTGGTCGAGGCAATCACCCGCACCAAGGGTCGGCTTGTGTAGATGGTGGTCGAGGCAACCGCTTGCACCAGGGGCCATCTTCTACCGATTGTGGTCAAGGTAAAAGCCCGTACCAAGGGCCAGCTTGTGCCGATGGTGCTCGAGGCAACCGCTCGCACCAGGAGCCATCTTCTACCGATGGTGGTCGAGGCAACTGCCTGCACCAAGGCCCAGCATGTGCCGATGGTGTTTGATGTAACCGCCTACACCAGGAGCCATCTTGTATCGATGGTGGTCAAGGCAACTGCTTGCACCAAGGGTCGACTAGTGTCGATGGTATGGCCCAACACGTGCCGATGGTGTTCGAGGCAACCGCCCGCACCAGGGGCCATCTTTTACCGATGGTGGTCGAGGTAACCACCTACACCAAGGCCCAGCATGTGCTGATGGTGTTGGACGCAACCGCCCGCAACAGGGGCCATCTTGTGCCGATGGTGGTCGAGGCAACCGCTCGCAGTAAGGGTCGACATGTGCCGATGGTGTTCGAGGCAATCGCCTGTACCAAGGCTTGGCATGTGTCGATGGTGTTCGATGCAACTGTCCACACCAGGGGCCATTTTGTGTCGATGGTGGTCGAGGCAACCACCCGCACCAAGGGCCGGCATGTGTCGATGGTGATCGAGGCAACCGCCCGCACCAGGGCCTAGCTTATGCCGATGGTGGTCGAGGCAAGTGCCCGTACCAAAAGGCTTAAGGGACAAAATTTAGGGCCGAAAATCCTTCTAAAAAAATGTTAAAAAATCTTGAACCGTAAAAAGTTTCAAAAATCATGAAAAATAGAAAACGAGTCGTCTTGCCACAAAACTTCACATGAAGGCTTAAGGGACCATTGTATGAATTTACAAGCCATAAAAATGGCATTGGCATGGTAGAAATATGAAGATGTGCCTAAACCCACCTACCACCCGATCGATCCACAGCTT
>NC_143169.1:6620000-6642500 GCF_047325235.1 Durio zibethinus | reverse complement strand
CATGTCGGGGGTTCGTTGTTCATTGGCGGGCGAGACGACGCCGATCATTTTGCCAGCCCCGTAGGGGGGACGGAGCGATTGTCGCACTCGCCCGAGGTTAAAGGAGGCTCGGGGTGCGGTGGCACCCTCACCCCCTCGGTGTTTCATTAACGTATCTGCGGGTCATCCATCGAGTGGGGTTTCAACAATGATCCTTTCGCAGGTTCACCTACGAAAACCTTTTTACGACTTCTCCTTCCTCTAAATGATAAAGTTCAGTGGACTTCCCGCGACATCATGGGCGGCAGATCGTCCATGTCACTGCGATCAGAACACTTCACTAGACCATTCAATCGATAGGAACGATGGGTGACGTGTACAAAGGGTAGGGACGTAGTCAATGTGAGCTGATGACTCACGCTTACTAGGAATTCCTCGTTGAAGACCAACAATTGCAATGATCTATCCCCATCATGATGAAATTTCAAAGATTACTCGGGCCTGTCGGCCAAGGCTATAGACTCGTTGAATACATCAGTGTAGTGCGCGTGTGGCCCAAAACATCTAAGGGCATCGCAGACCTGTTATTACCTCAAACTTCCTTGGCCTAAGTGGCCATAGTCCCTTTAAGAAGCTAGCCACGAAGGATCACCTCTGCTTAGCTAGTTAGCAGGATGAGGTCTCGTTCGTTAATAGAATTAACAAATCGCTCCACCAACTAAGAACGGCCATGCATCACCACCCATAAAATCAAGAAAGAGCTCCCAGTCTGTCAATCCTTACTATGTCTGGACCTGGTAAGTTTCCCCGTGTTGAGTCAAATTAAGCTACAAGCTCCACTCCTGGTGGTGCCCTTCCATCAATTCCTTTAAGTTTCAGCCTTGTGACCATACTCCCCCTGAACCCAAAGACTTTGATTTCTCAGAAGGTGCCGACGGAGTCCTAAAAGTAACATCCACTGATCCCTGGTTGACATCATTTATGGTTGAGACTAGGATGGTATCTGATCGTCTTCGAGCCCTCAACTTTCATTCTTGATTAATGAAAACATCCTTGGCAAATGCTTTCGCAGTTGTTCATCTTTCATAAAGCCAAGAATTTCACCTCTGACTATGAAATATGAATGCCCTCGACTGTCCCTATTAATCATTACTCCGATCCCGAAGGCCAACACAATAAGACTGAAATCTTATGATGTTATCCCATGCTAATGTATACAAGCGTAGACCTGCTTTGAGCACTCTAATGTCTTCAAAGTAATAGCATCGGAGGAATGACCCGGGTAATTAAGTCTAGGAGTGCATCACCGATAATAACGACGAGTAGATCGGTGCTTACCGTGAGGCAGACCGGATGACCCAACCCTAGTTCCAACTATGAGCTTTTTAACTGCAACAACTTAAATATACGCTATTGGAGCTGGAATTACCGTGGCTACTGGCACCAAACTTGCCCTCCAATGGATCCTCGTTAAGGGATTTAGATTGTACTCATTCCAATTACCAGACTCATGGAGCCCAGTATTGTTATTTATTGTCACTACCTCCCCGTGTCAGGATTGGGTAATTTGCGTGCCTGTTGCCTTCCTTGGATGTGGTAGCCGTTTCTCAAGCTCCCTCTCCAGAATCGAACCCTAATTCTCCGTCACCCGTCACCACCATAGTAGGCCACTATTCTACCATCGAAAGTTGATAGGGTAGAAATTTGAATGATGCGTCACCGACACAAAGGTCGTGCGATCCGTCAAGTTATCATGAATCATCAGAGCAACGAGCATAGCCCGTATCGACATTTTATCTAATAAATGCATCCCTTCTAGAAGTCAGGGTTTGTTGCACTATTAGCTCAAGAATTACTATGGTTATCCGAGTAGTAGATACCATCAAGCAAACTATAATTGATTTAATGAGCCATTTACAGTTTCACAGTCTGAATTAGTTCATACTTACACATGCATGGCTTAATCTTTGAGACAAGCATATGACTACTGGTAGGATCAACCAGGTAGCATTCCTTCAGGACGTTGGCACCGCGTAGGCCTCAACACCCTGATCGAGCGACGGAGAGAGTCTGACGCAGAGCGCAAGAGTCGTGCGTGTCGAGCACATGAAATGCATAGCATCGAACGAACGGGGGGCGAGAGCCCATGCCCGCTAAACATTTCGCATCCGAGAGCATGATCGAACGTCGGTGCACCAATGCAGCCATGGAGGATTAGGTGCGCGCTTGGGACACCGGCCACGATTGACATCCAACCCGTGGCCCCTAGTGACACGAGACAGATGAGCGATGGTGAGACATCCGATTTCCATCGATTCAGGTATGCAACACAAGATCCCGATCGCCCTAGGTACGAGGACCGTATGGGGGGAGATTGAAAAGGATGATAGGTCGACAGTTCGGTGCATAGAGAACGGAACCTGCCCACATGCACAACCATAGCACCACTCATATGCCCATTGCATACAAGTGGCAGCATCCACGCACGTCGGTCCATAACCTACCCACTCAATTACTCAACGAGTGAGTGGAGAAAATGACGTGTGAGGCCAGGCATAACCGCTTGGCACGAGAAAAACATGAGCAAGGGCCACGAGACTAGTTTTGTCATCCGACAGGCAACAACAAAGTGACACCACCAATGCTTGGCCTGGTTGGGACCGCACAGGTGAGCTTCGCTGACACCACCCTAGGGGGACGTTGCCCAATTCAGGGACTTGTTCTTGGGGTCTCGGGTTGCATCAGCTGCGTACACGGCCTCATCGAGGCCTAGGCATTTTTATGGCTGACGAGAAAGGACCGCGAGACCATCAAATACTGAGAGACCTGGCCGGGCCAAGCCCACAACCGCGACTTCTACTCACACCACCCAAGGAGTCGTTGCCCGATTCAAGGACTTGGTCTGGGGTCTAGAGTAGCATCCGCCGCATGCACGGGCTCGAGATCAACTCTTTTGTTTTGCATGCACGCCAATCGATCGAGGCCATGGGCACCTGTCGATCAATGGAGCAACCAGTCACTAGACAAAATGGCTAGAAGGCATGCACGCCCTGTATTTCACTCGAGCGATGTTACCCTGGGTGTATGCAATGGGAGGCCCATCACGCACACCTACTCCCCCCGTGGCAGGGGAGAGGGGGTGCCGGACCACCACCCCCTAAAGAGCATTAGAGATTTTATAGATATGCTACCAGTAGACGTTAAAGTGTCTAAAATGGGGAAACATTTTCCAAATAGGCATATCATGCACCGAGGGTGAGTAGGTACCGATGGTGGTTGGGGCATGTGCCCGCACCAAGGGCCAACGCATGTCGATGGTGGTCGATGCGACTACCCGTACCAAGGGCCAGTATGTGCCGATGGTGGTCGAGGCAACCGCCCGCACCAGCTCAAGGCATGTGCCCACACCAAGGCCCGACATGTGCCGATGGTGTTTGAGGCAACCGCCCGTTCCAAGGCTGGGTATGTGCCGATGGTGTTCGGCATAACCGCCTGCATTAGAGGCCATCTTCTGTCGATGGTGGTTGAGGCAAGAGCCCGTACCAAGGGCCAGCTTGTGTCGATGGGGGTCAAGGCAACCACCCACACCAAGGGCCATCTTCTGTCGATGGTGGTCGAGGTAACCGCCTGCACTAAGGCCCAACATGTGCCGATGGTGTTCAAGGCAACCACCCGCACCAAGGGCCAGCCTGCACCGATGGTGCTTGAGGCAATTGCCCACACCAAGGGCCATTTTTTACCGATAGTGGTCGAGGCAACCACCGTACCAAGACCCAACACGTGCTGATGGTGTTCAAGGCAACTGCTCGTACCAGGGGCCAACATGTACCGATGGTGTTTGACGTAACTGCTCACACCAGAGGCCATCTTCTACCGATGGTGGTCGAGGCAAGAGCCCACACCAAGGGTCAGCTTGTATCGATGGTGGTCGAGGCAATCGCCCGCACTAAGGGCCATCTTCTATCGATGGTGGTCGAGGCAACCGCTCGGACCAAGGCCCAGCACATGCCGATGGTGTTCGAGGTAACCACCCACACCAGGGGCCAGCATGTGTCGATGGTGTTCGACGCAACCACCCATACCAGGGGCCATCTTCTGCCGATGGTGGTCGAGGCAAGAGCCTGCACCAAGGGCCAGCTTGTGCCGATGGTGCTCGAGGCAACCGTCCGCACCAAGGCCTAGTACATGTCAATGGTGTTCGAGGCAACCACCTGTACCAAGGCACAGCATGTACGGATGGTGTTCGACACAATCGCCTGCACCAGGGGCTATCTTATGCTGATGGTGGCCGAGGCAACCGCGCACACCAAGGGCCATCTTCTGGTGATTATGGTTAAGCCAAGAGTCTACCCGAATGGTCGGCTTATGTCGATGGTGCTCGAGGCAACCGCCCATACCAAGGGCCACTTTCTATCGATTGTGGTCGAGGTAAGAGCCCGCACCAAGGGCCAGCTTGTGCCGATGGTGCTCGAGGTAACCATCTGCACCAGGGGCCATTTTTTGCCAATGGTGGTCGAGGTACCACCCGCACCAAGGCCCAGCAAATGCCAATGGTGTTCGAGGCAATCGCCCATACCAAGGCCCAACATGTGCCGATGGTGTTCGACGTAACCGCTCGCACCAAGGGCCATCTTGTGCCGATGGTGGTTGAGGTAACCGCCCGTACCAAAGGTCAGTTAGTGTCGATGGTGCTTGAGGTAACCGTCAGTACCAAGGCCCAACACATGCCAATCGTGTTCGAGGTAACCACCCGCACCAAGGGTCATCTTCTACCGATGGTGGTTGAGACAATCATCTGTACCAAGGCCCAGTATGTGCCGATGATGTTTGATGCAACTGCCTGCATCGGGCACCATCTTGTGTCGATGGTGGTCGAGGTAATTGCCCGCACCAAGGGCCAGTTGGTGCCGATGGTGCTCAAGGCAACGGCCCACACAAAGGCCCGACACGTGCCAATGATGTTCGAGGCAATCGCCTGCACCAAGGCTCGACACGTGCCGATAGTGGTCAAGGCAACCACCAATACCAGGGCCCAGCTTGTGCTGATGGCGATCAAAGCAAGTGCCCATACCCAAGGGTATCCTGTGCTGATGATGGTCAATGCATGTGCCATCACCATGCGCCATCATGTGCCATTGATGGTCGAGGCCTTAGTCGAAGTTTGATTTTGAGCCACGGTGCACATGCTAGTACTTGGCCCTTATATTGGTCCCCTATCCCTCATCAAACCCTGAGAACTCACACCCCTTTAAAGAGCATTTGAGATTTTATAGGTTTGTTGCCAGTAGCCATTCAAGCGTCCGAAATGAGGACACTTTTTTCAAATGGTCACAAAATCTTCTCCACTTTGAGTTTTTAGCTGAAATTTTTTGTGCATGCCAAAAAAAATACAAAGATCAGGTCTACAAAATTTTGGGCCAAAACGCCTTCTAAAAAAATTTTAAAAAATCTTGAACCACAAAAATTTTCAAAAATCATGAAAAATAGAAAACGAGTCGTCTTGCCACGAAACTTCACATGAAGGCTTAGGGGACCATTATATGAATTTACAAGCCATAAAAATGGCATTGTCATGGCTGAAATATGAAGATGTGCCGAAACCCACCTACCACCCGATCGATCCACGAAGTGCGCATCCTGCCTCTCTGGCCGGCGTAGTGCCCGCTCGCTCATTTCGTAGGTTGACTTGGGCATACGGTGTTCATTCCCAGTCTAAGATCAGATCGAACTGAGGGTTGCAATAGCAGGACCCGTAGCGAGATCGACAGCACGCAGAGGGGGGCTGAACCGATCCCTGCCTTGCGCATTCTGCCTCCCTGGGGGGCTGAGCGTCTGCACGCTCATTTCATGTGTTGACTTAGGCATACGAAGTTTATTCCCAGTCTAAGCATATGGAGTTCATTCCCAATCTAAGCGTACGAATCGGACTGAGGGTTGAGTAGCAGGATCGACAGCACGTAGGGGGGATCGGGTCGATCCCTTGCTTACGTGTTCAACCTCTCTGGCTGATTGAGTGCCTGCATGCTCGTTTTGTGGGTTGACTTAGGCATACAGAGTTCATTCTATGTCTAAACCCCAGTCAGACTGAGGGTTGTGGCAACAAGACCGACAGCGGGATCGATAGCACGCAGAGAGGGACCAGGCCGATCCCTGGCTTACGTATTATGCCTCTCTAGCCAACTTAGCGCTCGCACGCTCGTTTTGTGGGTTGACTTAGGCATACGGAGTTTATTCCCAGTCTAAGCATACGGAGTTCATTCCCAACTAAGATCGAACCGACAGTAGGATCAGCAGTGGCACACAGAGGGGGATCGGGCTAATCCCCAGCTTGCGCATCCTGCTTCTCTGATCGGTTGAGCACCCGTACGCTCATTTTGTGGGTTGACGTAGGCATACTGAGTTCATTCCTGGTCTAAGCCCTAACAGGATTGAGAGACCCCCAACGGGATTGGTAGCACGTAGAGAGGGATCGGGCCGATCCTCGGCTTACGCAATCTGGCTCTCCAGTCGGCTGAACGCCCACACGCTTGTTTCGTGAGTTCACTTAGGCATAGGTAGTGCATTCCCGGTCTTGACCAACCAAGGGCCAAAGGCTCTTGATAGCGTTTAGGGTAATAACCGAGGGGAATCAGCAGCGGGATCCTTGGTTGGCTCGCGCATCTGGCCTCCAGCGATCGGTTTGGTGCAAAACAAAAATTCAAGGGCTGATCGGGGTGAGCGGAGTTCATTCCCGATCGAGATCGGGGGATGGGGGCCTCGGGTCACGCCCAACCCCGAAGGGGGGCGACGTGAAAAGAAGAAAGGTCAGCGGGGGGAGGGATGAATCGAAGTGACAAAAGGGCTGAATCTCAGTGGATCGTGGCAGCAACACCACTCTGCCACTTACAATACCCCGTCGTATATTTAAGTCATCTGCAAAGGATTCTACCCATCGATCGATGGGAATTGAGCTCCAAGAAGGCCCGCACGGCTCGTCCACCATGGGGGCTACACCTATGACATGTGCCCTTGGGGGCCATAGGCCCCTACTATGGGTCGGCAATCGGGTGGCAGGTGCACGAGTCACTTCTAGCTCGAATTCTGACTTAGAGGTGTTCAGTCATAATCCAGCGCACGATAGCTTCACGTCGCTAGCTTTTCAACCAAGCGCGATGACCAATTGTACGAATCAACGATTCCTCTCATACTAGGTTCAATTACTATCCCGACGCCACCATCAGTAAGGTAAAACTAATCTGTCTCACGATGGTCTAAACCCAGCTCACGTTCCTTATTGGTGGGTGAACAATCCAACACTTGGTGAATTCTGCTTCACAATGATAGGAAGAGCCGACATCGAAGGATCAAAAAGCAATGTCGATATGAACGCTTGGCTACCACAAACCAGTTATCCCTATGGTAACTTTTTTGACACCTCTAGCTTTAAATCTCGAAGGTCTAAAGGATCAATAGGTCACGTTTTCACGATTCATATTCGTACTAGAAATCAGAATCAAACGAGCTTTTACCCTTTTATTCCACACAAGATTTATGTTCTCGTTGAGCTCATCTTAGGACACCGGCGTTATTATTTAACAAATGTGCTGCCCCAGCCAAACTCCCCACCTGACAATGTCTTTCGCCCGGATGACCGATCGAGGCCAACCTTAGGTCCAAAAGAAGGGGTCGTGCCCCGCCTTCAATTCATGAAATAAGTAAAATAACGTTAAAAGTAGTGGTATTTCAATTTTGCCCGAGGGCTCCCACTTATCCTACACCTCTTAAGTTATTTCACAAAGTCGGACTAGAGTCAAGCTCAACAGGGTCCTTTTTCCCTGCTGATTCTACCAAGCCTGTTCCTTTAACTGTGGTTTCACTGGATAGTAGACAGGGACAGTGGGAATCTTGTTAATCCATTCATGCATGTCACTAGTTAGATGACGAGGCATTTGGCTACCTTAAGAGAGTCATAGTTACTCCCGCCGTTTACCTGCGCTTGGTTGAATTTCTTCACTTTGACATTCAAAGCATTGGGTGGAAATCACATTGCGTGAGCATCCGTAGGGACCATCGTAATGCTTTGTTTGAATTAAACAGTTAGATTCCCCTTGTTCGTACCAGTTTTGAGTTGACTGTTCATTGCCTAGGGAAGGCCCCTGAGGGAGCCGTTCCCAGTCTGTCCCCTAACCGACATGAGGTGACCCGTTCTCACCGCGAGAGTAGCTCGAGTAGTGTACCAGTAGCCGACGGGTTCAGGACTAGGACCCCCGTGCCCAGCCCTTAGAGCCAATCTTTTTCTCGAGGTTACGGATCTATTTTGTGACTTTCCTTACCTACATTGTTCCATTGACCAGAGGCTATTCACCTTGGAGACCTGATATGGCTATGAGTACGATCGGGCGTGGATGGCACTCGGTCCTCCAGATTTTCAAGGGCCACCAGGGGTGCACCAGACACCACGTGATGTGCGATGCTCTTCCGACCACTGGACCCTACCTCTAGCTGAGCCATTTTCAGGGTGGGCGGGCCATTAAATAGAAAAGATAACTCTTCCTGAGGCCCTCGTCGACGTCTCTGGACTCTCTAACGTTGCCATCAGCCGTCGCATCCCAGTTTAGGAATTTTAACCCGATTCCCTTTTAAAGCTCGCACGAGACTTGCTGTCAGACGGGCTTCCCCCGTCTCTTAGGATCGACTAACCCATGTGCAAGTGCCATTCACATGGAACCTTTCCCCTATTTGGCCTTCAAAGTTCTCATTTGAATATTTGCTACTACCACCAAGATCTGCACTGATGACTACTCTGTCTGGGCTCACACCCTGAGTTTTAAGGAGACCATCGTGCCCTCTTATTCATCAGAGCCTGGCCCTTGCCCTGATGATCGGGTATAGGTCACGCGCTTAAGCACCATCCATTTTCGGGGCTAGTTGATTCGGCAGGTGAGTTGTTACATACTCCGGAACAGATTTTGACTTTCATGACCATCGTCCTACTGTCTTAATCGACCAACACCCTTTATGCATTCTGGGTTAGCACGTAGTTGGGCACTGTAACCTGACTTTCGGTTCATCCGACATCATCAGTTTTGTTTACCAAAAATGGCCCGCTTGGAGCTCTCGATTCTGTGGCACGGCTCAACGAAGCAGCCATGCCGTCTTACCTATTTACAGTTTGAGAATAGGTCGAGGGCGTTGCACCCCCGATGCCTCTAATCATTGGCTTTACCCGATAGAACTCGATGAGGGCTTCAGCTATCCTGAGGGAAACTTCGGAGGGAACCAGCTACTAGACGGTTCGATTAGTCTTTTGCCCCTATACCCAAGTCAGACGAACGATTTGCACGTAAGTATCACTACGGGCCTTCGTCAGAGTTTCCTCTGGCTTCGCCCCGCTCAGGCATAGTTCACCATCTTTCGGGTCTCGACGGGCATGCTCACACTCGAACCCTTCTAAGAAGATCAAGGTCGATCGACGGTGCACCTGCGAGGGATCCCACCAATCAGTTTCTTTGTGCCTTACGGGTTTTTTGGCCCGTTGACTCGCACGCATGTCAGACTCTTTGGTCTGTGTTTCAAGATGGGCCGGATGGGGAGCCCACAGACTGACGCATGGAGCACGCCAGTGTCGGGGCACGCCGAGATGGCATGTGCTGCGTTCCCCTGATCATGGTGACGACGTCTCCGCGGGCACATCAAAAGCCCAGGCTTGGGCTGCCGCTACGACCTGCATCGATCCACATCCCGAGCTGATTGGTAGACCGGCTCTCGTCATTCCACATCCAATCCGGTGCATCACCGACCCCCATCTGCTTCCTTCCTGACAATTTCAAGTACTCTTTGACTCTCTTTTCAAAGTCCTTTCCATCTTTCCCTCACGGTACTTGTTCGCTATCGATCTCTCACCCGTATTCAGCCTTGGATGAAATTTACCGCCTGATTGAGGCTGCATTCCCAAACAATCCGACTCGCGGATAGCGCCTCGTGGTGCGACAGGGTCCGGGCACAACGGGGCTCTCACCCTCTCCGACGCCCCTTTCCAGGGGACTTAGGCTCGGTCCACCGCTGAGGATGCTTCTCCAGACAACAATTCGGATGCCGGGGGTGCCCGATTCTTAAGCTGGGCTCTTCTCGATTCGTTCGCCGTTACTAGGGGAATCCTAGTAAGTTTCTTTTCCTCCGCTTACTGATATGCTTAAACTCAGCGGGTGATATCGCCTGACCTGGGGTCACAATACGAGCATCGATCGAGTGATGTAGGGGGTCCAAAGAGGTTCGGGTGGACAACGAGTGCATGTCACCGGGGACAAGGTACACTAGGAGCTCTACCACCGACAGTCACAACGCTGTCATTGTCGGGGACTCTCTTTTGGGCCAACAGCGACTCACAGGATCGCAGGAGGCCATCTTCCGCCCACCCCTTTCCCCCGAAGCCCGATGGGCGGAGGTTCAGAGGGGCACGACGATGCATGACACCCAGGTAGGCGTGCCCTCAGCCTAATGGCTTGGGGGGCAACTTGCGTTCAAAGACTCGATGGTTCACGAGATTCTACAATTCACACCAAGTATCGCATTTCGCTACATTCTTCATCGATGCAAAAGCTGAGATATCCGTTGTCGAGAGTCATTCAGTTTTTTCATGACAAAAGGTGTCGCAGCGCCGCCCGCCCACGCACCGCCGATGGGATGGCTACGGCACGTGCGCTCCATTTTTGTTTCAGTTCCTTGGTGTGATTCATGCTGGGGGTTCATTGTTCAACGGTGGGCAAGAAAATGCAGATCATTCTGCCTGCCCCGTAGGGGGGACAGAGTAACCGTTGTGCCCGCCTGGGGCTGAAGGGGGCTCGGGGCATGGGGGCACCCTCGCCCCCTCAGTGTTTCATTAACGCGTCCGTGGGTAGTCCGTCGAGTGGGGTTTTGACAATGATCCTTCTATAGGTTCACCTACGGAAACCTTGTTACAACTTCTCCTTCCTATAAATGATAAGGTTCAGTGGACTTCTCGCGACGTCGTGGGTGGCGGACCGTCCACATCATCACGATCCGAACACTTCACTGGACCATTCAATCAGTAGGAGCGACGGACGGTGTGTACAAAGGGTAGGGACGTAATCAACGTGAGCTGATGACTCGTGCTTACTAGGAATTCCTTGTTGAAGACTAACAATTACAATGATCTATCCCCATCATGATGAAATTTCAAAGATTACCCGAGCCTATCAGCCAAGGCTATAGACTCGTTGAATACATCAGTGTAGCGTGCTTGTGACCCAGAACATCTAAGGGCATCACAAACCTATTATTGCCTCAAACTTCCTTGGCCTAAGCGGCTATAGTCCATCTAAGAAGCTGGCAATGAAGGATCACCTTCGCGTAGCTAGTTAGCAGGCTGATGTCTCGTTCATTAATGGAATTAACCAGACAAATCGCTCCACCAACTAAGAACGGCCATGCACCACCACCCATAGAATCAAGAAAGAGCTCTCAGTCTGTCAATCCTTACTATGTCTAGACCTAGTAAGTTT
Source organism: Durio zibethinus (assembly GCF_047325235.1). Lineage (NCBI taxonomy): Eukaryota > Viridiplantae > Streptophyta > Magnoliopsida > Malvales > Malvaceae > Durio > Durio zibethinus. The sequence goes on along the minus strand of NC_143169.1, from coordinate 6,631,020 downwards.
CCCTGTGTTGAGTCAAATTAAGCTGCAGGCTCCACTCCTGGTGGTTCCCTTCCATCAATTCCTTTAAGTTTCAACCTTGCGACCATACTCCCCTCGGAACCCAAAGACTTTGATTTCTCATAAGGGGCCGACGGAGTCCTAAAAGTAACATCCACCGATCCTCAGTCGGCATCGTTTATGGTTGAGACTAGGACGGTATCTGATCGTCTTTGAACCCCTAACTTTCATTCTTGATTAATGAAAACATCCTTGGCAAATGCTTTCACAGTTGTTCATCTTTCATAAATCCAAGAATTTCACCTCTGACTATGAAATACGAATGCCCCCGACTGTCCCTGTTAATCATTACTCCGATCCCGAAGGCCAACACAATAGGACCGAAATCCTATGATGTTATCCCATGCTAATGTATACAAGCATAGGCCTGCTTTGAGCACTCTAATTTCTTCAAAGTAATAGCGTCAGAGGAATGACTTGGGTAATTAAGTCCAGGAGCGCATTACCGGTAATAGGGACGAGTAGATCGGTGCTCATCGTGAGGTGGATCGGACAACCCAACCCTAGTTCTAACTACGAGCTTTTTAACTGTAACAACTTAAATATACGCTATTGGAGCTAGAATTATCGCGGCTGCTGGCACCAGACTTGCCCTCCAACGAATCCTCGTTAAGGGATTTAGATTGTACTCATTCCAATTACCAGACTCATGGAGCCCAGTATTGTTATTTACTGTCACTACCTCCCTATGTCAGGATTGGGTAATTTGCATGCCTGCTGCCTTCCTTAGATGTGGTAGCCATTTTTCAGGCTCCCTCTCCAGAATCGAATGCTAATTCTTCGTCACCCGTCACCACCATAGTAGGCCACTATCCTACCATCGAAAGTTGATAGGGCAAAAATTTGAATGATGCATCATCGGCACAAAGGCCGTGTGATTCGTCGAGTTATCGTGAATCATCAGAGCAATGGGCATAGCCCGCGTCGACCTTTTATCTAATAAATGCATCCCTTCCAGAAGTTGGGTTTTGTTGCACGTATTAGCTCTAGAATTACTACGATTATCCGAGTAGTAGATACCATCAAACAAACTATAACTGATTTAATGAGCCATTTGCAGTTTCACAGTTTGAATTAGTTCATACTTACACATGCATGGCTTAATCTTTGAGAAAAGCATATGACTACTGGTAGGATCAACCAGGTAGCATTCTTTTGGGACGTTGGCACCGCGTGGGCCTCAACGCATCGATTGAGCAACGAAGAGAGCCCGACATAAGGTGCAAGCATCGTGCATGTCGAGCACGTGAAATGCGCAGCATCAGACGAACGGGGGCCGAGAGCCTGCACCCGTTAAACGTTCCACATCTGAGAGCACGATCGAACGTCAGTGTAACAATGCAGCCACTAAGGATTAGGTGGCGTGCTTGGGACATCGACCACGATTGACGTCCGACTCGTGGCCCTTCGTGACACGAGACGGATGAGGGATGGTGAGACATCCGGTTTCCATCAATTCAGGTATGCAACATAGGATCCCGATCACGCCCCCTAGGTACGACGACCATATGGGGGAGATTGAAGAGGATGACAGGTCAACAGTTTGATGCATAGAGCACGGAGCCTGCCCACACATACAACCATAGCACCGCTCATATGCACATTACGTATAAGTGGCAGCATCCACACGCCTCGATCTACAACACCACCAATGCTTGGCCCGGCTGGGACCGCACGCGTGAGCTCTGCTGACACCACCCCAGGGGCACATTGCCTGATTCAGAGGCTTGTTCTTGGGGTCTCGGGCAGCATCGGCTGCGTACATGGCCTCGTCGAGGCCTAGGATTTTTTGTGGTCGACGAGAAGGGATCACGAGACCGTCAAATACTGAGAGACCTGGTCAGGCCAAGCCCGTAACCGTGACTTCTGCTCACACCACCCCAATGAGCCGTTGCCTGATTTAGGGACTTGGTCTGGGGTCTAGGGCAGCATCCGCCAAGTGCACAGGCTCGAGCTTGGCTCCTTTTTTTCGTATGCATGCCAACCGATTGAGGCCATGGGTGCCTGCCGGTCACTGGAGCAACCAGTCGCTGGACAAAATGACTAGAAGGCATGCACACCCTATATTTCACTTGAGGGATGTTGCCCTAGGTGTACACAATGAGAGGCTCATCACGCACACCTACTCCCTCCGTGGGGAGGAGAGGGGGTGCCGGACCACCACCCCCTAAAAAGCATTAGAGATTTTACAGATATGCTACCAGTAGATGTTAAAGTGTCTGAAATGGGGACACTTTTTCCAAACAAGCATATCCCGCAACGAGGGTGAGCAGGTGCCGATGGTGGTTACGGCATGCGCCCGCACCAAGGGCCAACGCATGCCGATGGTGGTCGATGCAACTACCCGCACTAAGGGCCAGCATGTACCGATGGTGGTCGATACGACTGCCTGCACCAAGGGCCAGCATGTGTCGATGGTGGTCAAGGTAACCGTCCGTACCAGCTCGAGGCATGTGCCAACACCAAAGCCCGGCATGTGCCGATGGTGTTCGAGGCAACCACCCGTACCAAGGCCCAGCATGTGTCGATGGTGTTCGATGCAACCGCACGCACTAGGGGCCATCTTCTACCAATGGTGGTCGAGGCAAGAGCCCGCATCAAGGGCCGGCTTGTGTCGATGGTGGTCGAGGCAACCGCCCGTACCAAGGCCCAGCACGTGTCGATGGTGTTCGAGGCAACTACCCACACCAAGGGCCAGCTTATGCCGAGGGTGCTCGAGGTAATCGCCCGCACCAAGGGCCATCTTTTGACGATGGTGGTTGAGGTAACTGCCTGCACCAAGGCCCAGCACGTGCTGATGGTGTTCAAGGCAACCGCCCGCATCAGGGGCCAGCATGTGCCAATGGTGTTTGATGCAACCGCCCATACCAGGGGCCATCTTCTATCGATGGTGGTGGAGGCAAGAGCCCGCACCAAGGGCCAGCTTGTACCGATGGTGGTCGAGGCAACCGCCCACACCAAGGCCTAATGTCACGGGCTCCGACCTTAGTCTTAGAATCCATGCGGCCTTAGGCTTGGAATCTCCTCCTATATGCCTAAGTCAGCCTAGAACACAAGCGTGCGGGTACTAGAACAATGGGAAGAGCCAATTACGCAAGTTAAAGAGAAACAGGATAACAAGGTAGAATGCTGGAATATGCTGTATATTCACTGAAACAGAAGTGTTTGATGGTGTACAAATGAGGGTGGAGCGGTCCTCTATTTATAGTTGAGGCTCTAGCTACACTTAATTGCAATATCCCTAGAATAAAGGCTAAAATCATGGGATTATACAGATTACAATCAATCAGGATTATAACTCTTGATTTCTAGGGTCAACCAAATCTGCCTGCTGATCCTGCATGCTTTCAGAAGCTTCCCTTGCATGTCCAGCACCTTGGGCCCTTCTGGATGTGGTGCGGGCAGCTTGTATGCCAAGCCTTGGCCTCACGGGATAGCCTACAACTTGGGCGGGCATTCTGACCTTGTCTCCTAGGCCTTACGTGCAAATACCTGCCAGTGCACCTAGTCTACGGGCCTCAACCTCTGGCTCGCTTGCTGGTGTGCCTGATGTGCTTGGCGTGCCCACCCAGGGTGTGATATTCTCCCCCACCTTATTGCACAATGCCCTCGTTACGTCTTCTGCATGGTACTGCCTGATCTGGTCCTCGAACTGCCATAAGTCCTCTGCTGGTTCCCAGCTTACCTCACTATCTATAAGTCCCTTCCAGCGCACCAAGTACTCTTGTCTTGGTTGATAGTTCTTTCGTCTGACCTCCCGGTCAGCTATGATGCTGTGGACCTCTTTCTCATATGAGGCCCTTTCTCCCAATGGTGCACGCTTTGACTCTGCCCGTCCTGGATCTCCCTTATCCTCATGGAACGGCTTGAGCATGCTCACATGAAACACTGGGTGTACCCTCGGCTTAGGTGGCATATCTAGCTTATAGGCAACCTTGCCTACCTTCTTGACTACTTGGGAAGGTCCCTCATACCTCCGAACTAGGCTTTTGTGCAGCCCCCTATGACGCACAATGGAATGCAACTTCAGTAATACCAAGTCTCCAACTTGGAACTGCACGTCCCACCTATTCTAGTCTGCCCACTTCTTCGACCTCTTGGCTGCCTTGTGTAGACAAACTCTGGCCAAGTCAGTTTGCTCCTGCCATGCCTTGGCAAACTTGTATGCTACTGGATTTGACCTTGTATAACCTGCACCAATCGAACCAGGTGTTAGTGGTTGTTACCCTGTCACAACCTCAAATGGGCTCTAGTTTGTTGCCTCGCTCTTTTGCAAGTTGTAAGAAAACTTCGCAACATCTAGTAGCTTTGGCTAGTCCCTTTGTGTGGCACTCGCATAGTGCCTGAGGTAGACCTCCAATAGTCCATTCACACATTCTATCTGCCCATCGGTCTACAGATGCATGCTGGTGGAAATGTTCAAGTCTGACCCCAACAGCTTGAACAACTCAATCTAGAACTTGCCCGTGAAACGCCCGTCCTGATCCCTAACAATGGTCCTCGGCACTCCCCAGTACTTAACCATGTTCTTCAGGAACAATCGAGCTGCCTCCTTCACTGGGCACTCCTTAGTTGCTGGAATGAAGATTCCATACTTGGAAAACCTGTCCACCACTACTATGATGCTTCCAAACCCTTCTGCTTTGGTAATACCGACTATAAAGTTTAGAGAAACACTCTCCCATGGTCGCTCTGGCACTGGCAATGGCTCCAAGAGACCCCCTGGTTTCTTGAGCTCCACCTTGTTCTGTTGGCACACAAGACAAGTCTTCACATAGGCCTCCACATCATCCCTCATGTGCAACTAGTAGTACCGATCCTCGATCAGTGCCAAGGTGCGGCTCACTCCTGGGTGTCCAGTCCACCTTGAGTCATGACATTCTTGCAAAACTTCCTTGCGGAGCTTCTCGTGCTATGACACAAATAGTTTATTGCCCCTGGTGTACAACAAGCCATCCTGTAACCAAAATCGCCTAGTCTTACCTTGCTGGGTGTACTCTATAAGAGCCTTGGCTATAGGATCATGCGCAAGTCCCTCATTGATACGCGGCACCAGTGACCCCTCTGGTTGGCTAACGGCAACAAGGTTAGCCTTCTTAGTCAGGGCATCTACCACTAGGTTCGCCTACTTTGGCTTGTACTCCATCTAGAAATCAAATTTCGTAAGATGCTTGTGCTATAATAGAATCGGTGCACGATGGCCTGATAAAGCCAGCATCAACTAACTCTTTGAGCTGCTTCCTCAACTCTTCCAACTCTAGTGGAGACATTCGGTAAGGGGCTCTAGCTGGTGGCTTGGCCTCGAACACCAGCTCGATCTTATGGTCCACCTCCCTCTTAGGTGGTAGCTTGCTAGGCAGCTTTGCGAGCATCACATCACTAAAGTTTTTTAGCACCTTTAGCACCTCTAAGGGTGACTCGGTCTCCTTCTCCCTTGGCTCATCATATTTCAAGGCTGCCAAGAAGGTGTTTTCCTCCATGCTTACTACCTTGGCAAATTGGATGGCTGACACCACCTGCGACCCAACTCCAGACTCTCTCCTTAATAGCACTAGGCATTGGCACCATGCATCCAAGATGCAAACACAATCGGCAAAAGGCACAAGGAGGGCATTAATCCGAACAAGGAAATCCAACCCAATCACAAACACATAGTCATCAAGGGGTATTACCTCTATGGTCTCTTTGCCTTTCCAGTTTCCAAGCTGTAACTCCACTCTCCGTGCTACTCCAATCATTGGAACCTCCTTGGAGTTCACCGTTTTAATGGTACCAGTCCCTTTCTACACCTTTAGTCTGAGCTTTCGGGCTCCATCACTTGAAATAAAAAGATGTGAGGCACCTGTGTCCACCAGTACGCTCACCTTCTGACCCATAACCATCAGATCCGCAAACATCAAACCCTTTGGCTTACGGCTCCCCTTACTCTGGACAGCATTGAGCACCAACAACCCAAGCTTTGCTACCCCTGACTCTGGCTCCTCATCAAAGTCCTTATCTACAGCAGCCAGCTTGCCTTTTTATGGCCAATTGCATACTATGTGGCTCCCTCCACATAGGTAGCATGCTAGTGGCTCTTGGTCCCCCTTTGCTTTCCACTTGCCTGTTAGTGGCTTCCTCTCACCATCCTTGGTTGAACGGTCTTGATCCCCTTCCTTGGACTCCTAGTCACGGTCCTTCCCCTTGGATTGCTTTTCTCAGTCCCTATTATCCTTGCCCTTACCCTTGGGCTTGGAAGACTCGAACTTGTTCAGAGGCTTGAACTCTATCAAGGCCTCGACAGTAGTCATAGCTTTAGCCAAGTCATGAACTCCTCTCTGCTGTAGCTCATGCTTCACCCACGGCTTCAGCCCATCCATGAAAGCAAATAAGGCATCCTTCTCACCTAGATCCGAGATCTGTAGCATCAGTTCAGAGAATTTTTAGACATACTCCCTTATGTCCCCTTGCTGGCTAAGTCAACGTAACTTTGCCCGTGCCTCATCATCGGCATACTCCAAGTAAAATTGCTCTCTGAACTCTTTTTGGAACTCTGCCCAGGTTCCAATCTTGGCACTCCCATGCCTGACATCATCACACCTGCGCCTCCACCACAATAAGGCTACATCAGTGAGATACATAGTAGCGGTGCTTACCTTTATTGCCTCGTCTTGCATGCCCATGGCCTGGAAGTACTGCTCCATACCCCAAAGGTAGTTGTCTACTTCTTTAGCCACCCTAGTCCCCTTAAACTCCTTAGGCTTGGGGACATCCAATCTGGATTTGGACACTTCAGCAAACATGCCATTCCCAATGGCAGTCTTGCAAGCAACGAGCTCACTGGTAAGCTCCTCCATCCGTTGGCGTATGGCCTTCATGCCATCTCGTAAAGTCAGCACTTCAGCCTCTAAGGCCCCATTCTTTTGGGTGAACACGTCCAAGCCTTTGTTGAGAGCAGCTTGTAGCTCACTTTGGATCTCCTCCCCAATGGAGTCTAGCAATGCAATGTGAGTCTCTTCCTCCTCAAGCTTCTCCCTCATATCGCCCATGGTCACCTCCACCTTGTCCAGCCTACCATCCATGGTAGACCAGATATCTCTAGAACTGGCTTTCCTACCTCTTCCACGCCCATGCTCCTGGGCCTCTGGTTGTTGGTTAGCAGCGTCACTTTGGGAAGCCATCTCCTCAATCATGATCTAACCTGCACAACACAAACACGTAGAATCAAACTTGCTTTGATACCAACTGTCACGGGCTCTGACCTTAGACTCAGAATCCGTGCAACCTTAGGCTTGGAATCTCCTCTTATATGCCTAAGTCAGCCTAAAACACAAGCATGCGAGCACTAGAACAATGGGAAGTGCTGATTACGCAAGTTAAAGAGAAACAGGATAATAAGGCAGAATGCTGGAATATACTGTATATTCACTAAAACAAAAGTGTTCGATGGTGTACAAATAAGGGTGGAGCATCCCTCTATTTATAGCTGAGGCTCCAGCTTACACTTAATGGCAATATCCCTAGAATAAAGGCTAAAATCATGGGATTATACAAATTACAATCAATCAGGATTATAACTCTTGATTTCTAAGGTCAACCAAATCTGCCTGTTGATCCTGCATGCTTCTTGAAGCTTCCCTTGGGTGTCCAGCACCTTGGGCCCTTTTGGACGTGGTGTGGGCAGCTTGTATGCTAGGCCTTGGCCTCACGGGCTGGCCTGCAAGTTGGGCGGTCGTTCTGACCTCGTCTCCTAGACCTTGTGCGTAAATACCCGCCAGTGCGCCTAGTCTACGGGCCTCAACCTCTGGCTCACCTATTGGTGCGCCTGATGTGCCTGGCACGCCTGCCTAGGGCATGACACCAGCATGTGCCGATGGTGTTCGAGGCAACTGCCCGCACCAGGGGCCATCTTTTACTGACGGTGGTCGAGACAAGAGCCCACACCAAGGGCCGACTTGTGCCAATGGTGCTTGAGGCAACTGCCCACACCAAGGCCTAGCACATGCCGATGGTGTTCGAGGCAACCACCCGCACCAAGGCCCAGCATGTGTCGATGGTGGTCGAGGCAACCGCCAGCACCAAGGCCCAGCATGTGCCGATGGTGTTCGACGTAACTACCTGCACCAAGGGCCATCTTGTGCTGATGGTGGTCGAGGCAACCGTCTGCACCAAGGGTCAGCTTGTGCCGATGGTGGTCGAGGCAACCGCCTGTACCAAGGGCCATCTTCTACCAATTGTGGTCGAGGCAAGAGCCCGCACCAAGGGCCTACTTGTGCCGATGGTGCTCGAGGCAACTGCCTGCACCGGGGGCCATCTTCTGTCGGTGGTGGTCGAGGTAACTGCTCGCACCAAGGCCAGCATGTGTCAATGGTGGTCGAGGCAACCGCCCCGATGGTGTTTGACGCAACCGCCCGCACCAGGGGCCATCTTGTGTCGATGTGGTTGAGGCAACCGCCTACACCAAGGGTCGACTAGTGTTGATGGTGTTTGAGGCAACTGCCCACACCAAGGGCCATCTTCTGTAGATGGTGGTCGAGGCAACTACCCGCACCCAGGCCCAACATGTGCCGATTGTGTTTGACACAATCGCCTGCACCAGGGGCCATCTTGTGCCGATGGTGGTCGAGGCAACCGCTCGCCCCAAAGGTCGACTGGTGCAGATGGTGCTCGAGGCAACAGCCCGTACCAAGGCCCAGCATGTGCCGATGGTGTTCAAGGTAACTGTTCGCACCGAGGCTTGGCATGTGCCGATGGTGGTCAAGGCAACCACCCGCACCATGGCCCAGCATGTGCCGATGGTGTTTGATGCAACCGTCCGCACCAAGGGCCAACTTATACCGATGGTGGTCGAGACAACCGCTAGCACCAAGGGTCAGCTTGTGCCGATGGTGGTCGAGGCAACCGCATGCACCAAGGGTCGGCATGTGCCAGTGGTGATCTAGACAATTGCCCGCACCATGGCCCAGCTTGTGCCGATGGTGGTCGAGGCAAGTGCCCGTACCAAAGGGTAGCCTGTGCCGATCATGGTCGATGCATGTGCCATCACCATGTGCCATCATGTGCCATTGATGGTCGAGGCCTTGGCCGAAGTTCAATTTTGGGCCACGGTGCACATGCTGGGCTCAGGCATGTGCTGGTGTCACATTTTTTTCACCTGGGGCACTATCGTTGGAGCATCTCGGGAGAACCTGACCGACGGCATTAGGGTTCCGGTGATTGGGGAGGCCGGGGGGTGTGCGCACATGATGTGCGATGGGTGCTGGTACTTGGCCCTTATATTGGCCCCCTATCCCTCATCAAACCTCGAGACCTCACAACCCCTTAAAAAGCATTTGAGATTTTATAGGTTTGCTGCCAGTAGCCATTCAAGTGTCTAAAATGGGGACACTTTTTTCAAATGGTCACAAAATCTTCTCCACTTCGATTTTTTTAGCTAAAATTTTTTGTGCATGCCAAAAAAAATACAAGGATCATGCTACAAATTTTGGGGCCAAAACTCCTTCTAAAATTTTTTTTAAAAATCCCAAACCGTAAAAAGTTTCAAAAATCATGAAAAATAGAAAACGAGTTATCTTGCCACGAAACTTCACATGAAGGCTTAGGGGACCATTGTATGAATTTACAAGCCATAAAAATGGCATTGGCATGGCAGAAATATGAAGATGTGCCTAAACCCACCTACCACCCGATCGATCCACGGCTTGCGCATCCCCCCTCTTTGGCCCGCGTAGTGCCCGCCCGCTCGTTTCGTAGGTTGATTGAGGCATACGAAGTTCATTCCCAGTCTAAGATCAGATCGGACCGAGGGTTGCGGTAGCAGGACCTGCAGTGGAATCGACAGCACACAGAGAGGGGCCGGGTCGATCCTCGGTGTCATGGTCCTCGTGTTTCTCCTTCTGAAACTACGCGTCTGTGCAGCACCAAGACTACTCATAGTCAAGGTCAGCCTTCTATGGTGTCCATTTTTCTACGAATAGACCAATTCCGATCCTACAAGCCCCATACCCATGAGCTTGTTCTGGCTCTGACCCCGTAGGGTCACTCATTTTGAACCCTATAGAGAAGAACCCAACTCTCATTGTGCATCAACCCGTGATTCTTCAAGTGACCCTGAGTGCCCAGCTCTGGTCGCAAGGCTTAAGGCCTTGAGCATCGACCCTCGAATCCCCATAGGGGCACATAGCCCATGATTCTTAAAGTAGCCCTGAGCACCCAGCTCTGCCCGCAGGGCTTTAGACCTCGAGCATCGATCCTCTAATGCCCATAGGGACACACAGTCCCGATTCTCATGATATTATTACTTCTTGACATGGTGAAAACCCAACACCATGCCCGCCCATATCGTACGTAAGCTCCCGTATCAAGTTTACGCAAGCCCCACATATTAACTGGTCAGTAGCCAGCTCAAAGCCTCTAGGCTCATCTCGTCCCATAGGACTTGGTTCCTAGGGCTTAGGCACTTAGCATCAGTATCAGCCGCCCGCACGCATGATTGACACCCAACATCATGCTAGTCCCGCAAGGGGACTTGGGTGGACTGCCCCAGCTGCAGCCCACCTCTATCGACTGGCCACAAGGGTCTAGCAGCATGCCTGCTTGCTAGCCCGTGCATCCCATAGGCTCGACGGCATCCCTCCTATGCAGATGCCATCCTTTGATCCTTTCGACTCAAGGAGGGGAAACCGAGGGGCCAATGATCTCTATCGTGTAACCCCATAGTTCAACGCAAAGGTGCGATACGAGGTCTATCGGCCCCAACCGCCTCCGGGTTTACTGTGACCCGAGGAAACATCTTGCCACGCTCGTGACCCTATGATGCCCGCCCACCTAGCCACCACTAGTGACTAGGAGTAGCTCACTTCAGACTAGCCAGGCCCCCGCCTACCCGCTAGCCAAGGGGGTGGTGGAGAGCTGACACCAGTCGTCCCCCTATAAAGAGCATAAGAGATTTTCCCAGTCTCCTACCAGTGACCGTAACATTGTC
>NC_143169.1:6607500-6615000 GCF_047325235.1 Durio zibethinus | reverse complement strand
AGGTTATCGACGGCATCTGGGGCAACAACCGAGGGGCTATCGATGGCCAGGTATAGGTTGCGCGCTTAAGCGCCATCCATTTTCGGGGCTAGTTGATTCAGCAGGTGAGTTGTTACACACTCCTTAGCGGATTTCGACTTTCATGACCACTGTCCTACTGTCTTAATTGACCAACACCCTTTGTGGGTTCTGGGTTAGCATGCAGTTGGGCACCATAACCCAACTTTTGGTTCATCCCGCATTGCCAGTTCTGCTTACCAAAAATGGCCCACTTGGAGCTCTCGATTCCATGGCACGGCTCAACGAAGCAGCCGTACCGTCCTACCTATTTAAAGTTTGAGAATAGGTCGAGGGCATTGCACCCCCGATGCCTCTAATCATTGGCTTTACCCGACAGAACTCGATGGGGGCTCCAGCTATCCTAACGGAAACTTCGTAAGGAACAAGCTACTAGATGGTTCGATTAGTCTTTCACCCCTATACCCAAGTCAAACGAATGATTTGCACGTCAGTATCATTGCGGGCCTCCACTAGAGTTTCCTTTGGCTTCGCCCCGCTCAGGCATAGTTCACCATCTTTTGGGTCTCGACGGGCATGCTCACACTCGAACCCTTCTCAGAAAATAAAGGTCGATGGGTGGTGCACCCTCGAGGGATCCCGCCAATCAACTTTCTTGCACCTTATGGGTTTCTTAGCCTGTTGACTCGTATGCATGTCAGACTCCTTGGTCCGTGTTTCAAGACGAGCCGGATGGGAAACCCGCAGGCTGACACCTGAAGCACGTCTGTGCTGAGGCATGCCAAGACGGCAAATGCTATGTTCCACGATCGCGACGATGACGTCTCCATGGGCACATCGAAAGCCCAGGCTTGGGCCATCATCGCGACCCACTTTGATCCACGCCCCGAGCCGATCGATGGACCAGCTCTCGTCATTCCACATCCGATCGAGGCACATCATCGACCCCCATCCGCTTCCCTCCCGATAATTTCAAGCACTCTTTGACTCTCTTTTTAAAGTCTTTTTCATCTTTCGCTCGCCTGTATTCAGCCTTGGACAGAATTTAACGCCCGATTTGGGCTACATTCCCAAACAACCTGACTCGCGGATAGCGCCTCGTGGTGCGATAGGGTCTGACCACAATGTGGCTCTCACCCTCTCTGATGCCTCTTTCCAGGGGACTTGGGCCCGATCCATCACTGAGGATGCTTCTCCAGACTACAATTCAGATGTCGAGGGTGCCCGATTCTCAATCTGGGCTTTTTTTGATTCACTCGTCATTACTAGGGGAATCCTGGTAAGTTTTTTTTCCTCTGCTTATTGATATGCTTAAACTCAACGGGTGATCCCACCTGACCTGGGGTCGCGACGTGAGCATTGACTGAGTGATACGGGGGGTTCGAAGGGGTCCGGATGGACAACAAGCTTACATCACCGAGGATGAGGCATGCCAGGATCTCTACCACCCACGGTCACGGTGCTGTCGTTGTTGGGGACTTGCTTTTGGTCCAACCGCAACCCATGGGATTGCGGGAGGCCATCTTCCGCCTGTCCCTTCCCCCAGAGCCCGACAGGTGGTGGGCCAGAGGGGGGCGATGGTGCATGACACCCAGGCAGGCGTGCCCTCGACCTAATGGCTTGGGGCACAACTTGCGTGCAACGACTCGATGGTTCATAAGATTTTGCAATTGACACTAAGTATCGCAATTCGCTACATTCTTCATCGATGCGGGAGCTGAGATATTCGTTGCCAAAAGTCATTCAGTTTTTTCGGGACAAAAAGAGTTACGGCACTGCCCGAGCACGTACCGCGGATGGGATGGTGATGGTGCGCACGCTCCGTTTTCATTTCGGTTCATTGGTGCGATTTGCGCCAGGGTTTATTGTTTGACGGTAGGTGAGACGATGCTTATCATTTGCCTGCCCAGTCAGAGCGACCGTCGCACCCACCCGAAGTCAGAGGGGGCTCAGGGTGTAGGGGCACCCTTACCCCCTCGGTGTTTCGTTAACGCATCTGCGAGTCATCCATCGAGCGGGGTTTTGACAATGATCCTTCCATAGGTTCAGCTACGAAAACCTTGTTACGACTTTTCCTTCCTCTAAATGATAAGGTTCAGTGGACTTCTCACGACATCACGGGTGATGGACCGTCAACGTCATTGTAATCCAAACACTTCACCGGACCATTCAATCGGTAGGAGCGACGGGCGGTGTGTACAAAGGGCAGGGACATAGTCAACGCAAGCTAATGACTCATGCTTACTAGGAATTTCTCATTGAAGACCAACAATTGCAATGATCTATCCCCATCATAATGAAATTTCAAAGATTACCCGGGCCTATCGACCAAGGCTATAAACTGGTTGAATACATCAGTGTAGCGTGCGTGCAGCCCAGAACATCTAAGGGCATCACAGACCTATTATTGCCTTAAACTTCCTTGACCTAAGTGGCCATAGTCCCTCTAAGAAGCTAGCCATGAAAGATCACCTCCGCGTAGCTAGTTAGCAGGCTAAGGTCTAGTTCGTTAACGGAATTAACCAGACAAATTGCTTCACCAACTAAGAACAGCCATGCACCACCACCCATAGAATCAAGAAAGAGCTCTCAGTCTGTCAATCCTTACTATGTCTGGACCTGGTAAGTTTCCTCGTGTTGAGTCAAATTAAGCCACAGGCTCCACTCCTGGTGGTGCCCTTCTGTCAATTCTTTTAAGTTTCAACCTTGTGACCATACTCCCCCCAGAACCCAAAGACTTTGATTTCTCATAAGGTACCGACAGAGTCCTAAAAGTAACATCCGTCGATCCCTCATCGACATCATTTATGGTTGAGACTAGGATGGTATCTGATTGTCTTTGAGCCCTCAACTTTCGTTCTTGATTAATGAAAACATCCTTGGCAAATGCTTTCGTAGTTGTTTGTCTTACATAAATCCAAGAATTTCACCTCTGACTATGAAATACGAATGCCCTCGACTATCCCTGTTAATCATTACTCCGATCCCGAAGGCCAACACAATAGGACCGAAATCCTATGATGTTATCCCATGCTAATGTATACAAGCGTAGGCTTGCTTTGAGCACTTTAATTTCTTCAAAGTAACAGGGTCGGAGGAACGACTCGGGGTAATTAAGTCTAAGAGTGCATCACCAACAGTAGGGACAAGTAGACTGGTGCTCATCGTGAGGTGGATCGGACGACCCAACCCTAGTTCCAACTATGAGCTTTTTAACTGCAACAACTTAAATATACGCTATTAAAGCTAGAATTACCGCGGTTACTGGCACCAGACTTGCCCTCCAATGGATCTTTGTTAAAGGATTTAGATTGTACTCATTCCAATTATAAGACTCATAGAGCCCCGTATTGTTATTTATTGTCACTACCTCTCCGTGTCATGATTGGGTAATTTACACGCCTGCTGCCTTCCTTGGATGTGGGAGCCGTTTCTCAGGCTCCCTCTTCAAAATCGAACCCTAATTCTCCGTCACCCGTCACCACCATAGTAGGCCACTATCCTACCATCGAAAGTTGATAGGTAGAAATTTGAATGATGCGTCATCGGTACATAGGCCATGCGATCTGTCAAGTTATCATGAATCATCAGAGCAACAGGCATAGCCCGCATTGACCTTTTATCTAATAAATGCGTCCCTTCCAAAAGTCAGGGTTTGTTGCATGTATTAGCTCTAGAATTGCTATAGTTATCCGAGTAATAGATACCATCAAACAAACTATAACTGATTTAATGAGCCATTCGCAGTTTCACAATCTGAATTAGTTCATACTTACACATGCATGGCTTAATCTTTGAGATAAGCATATGACTACTGGCAGGATCAACTAGGTAGCATTCTTTCGGGATGTTGGCACCGCATGGGCCTCGATGCACCGATCGAGCGACGGAGGGAGCCCAACACAGAGCGTAAGCGTCGTGCGTGTCGAGCACGTGAATGCGTAGCATCTGACGAATGGAGGCCGAGAGCCCACACCCACTCAATGTTCCATATCCGAGAGCACGATCAAATGTCGATGCACCAATGTGGCCACGAAAGATTGGGTGGTGTGCTTGGGACACCGACCATGATTGACGTCGGACCCGTGGCCCCTCCGGACAAGAAACGGATAAGGGATGGCGAGACATCCAGTTTCCATTGATTCAAGTATGCAACACAGGATTTTGATCGTGCCCCCTCGGGTACGATGACTGCATGGAGAGAGATTGAAGAGGATGATGGGTCGACAGTTCGATGCATAGAGCACGGAGCCTGCCAACATGCACAACTATATGCCCATTGCATACAAGTGGCAGCATCCACACACGTCGATCCACAACCCACCCGATCAATTACTCTACGAATGAGCGGAGGAAATGACGTGCGAGGCCATGCCATAACTGCTTGGCACGAGAAAAACACGAGCAAAGGCCACGAGACTACCCATGCCATCCGACAGGCAACAACAAAGCGACACCACCAATGCTTGGCTCAATCAAAACCGCATGCGTGAGCTTCGCTGACACCACCCCAGGGGGATGTTGCTCGATTCAGGGACTTGTTCCTGGGGTCTCGGGCAGCATCGGCTGCGTGCACGACCTCGTCGAGGCCTAGGCATTTTTGTGGTCGATGAGAAGGGACCGCGAGATCATCAAATACCGAAAGACTTGGCTAGGCTAAGCCCGCAACTGTGTCTTTTGCTCACACCACCCCAAAGACCTGGTCTGGGGTCTAAGGCAACATCTGCTGCATGCACTGGCTGGAGCTCAGCTCTTTTTTTTCGTATGCATGCCAACCGATCGAGGCCATAGGCATCTGCTAGTCATCGGAGCAACCAATCACCGGACAAAATGGTCGGAAGGCATGCACACCTTGTATTTCACTCGAGGGACATTGCCCTGGGTGTACATAATGGAAGGCCCATCACCCACACCTACTCCCCTCATGGAGGGGAAAAGGGGTGCCGGACCACCACCCCCTAAAGAGCATTAGAGATTTTACGGATATGCTACCAGTAGACGTTAAAGTGTTTGAAATGGGGACACTTTTTCCAAACAGACATATCCCACAACGAGGGTGAGCAGGTGTCGATGGTGGTGAGGGCATGTGCTCGTACCAAGGGCCAACGCGTGCCGATGGTGGTCGATGCGACTACCCGCACCAAGGGCCAGCATTTGTCGATGGTGGTCGATACGACTACCCGCACTAAGGGCCATCATGTACTGATGGTGGTCGAGGCAACCGCCCACACTAGCTCGAGGCAAGTACCCACACCAAGGCCCGGTATGTGCCGATGGTGTTTGAGGCAATCGCTCGCACCAAGGCCTGACATAGGCCCAGCATGTGCCGATGGTGTTTGACGTAACCGCCCGTACCAGGGGCCATCCTCAATCGACGGTGGTCGAGGCAAGACCCACACCAAGGGCTGACTTGTGCCAATGGTGGTCGAGGCAACCATCCGTACTAAGGGCCATCCTCTGCCGATGGTGGTTGAGGCAACCGCTCGCACCAAGGCCCAGCACGTGTTGATGGTGTTTGAGGCAACCGCTTGTACTAAGAGCCAGCTTGTGCTGATGGTGCTCGAGGCAATCGCCCGTACCAAGGGCCATCTTGTATCGATGGTGGTCGAGGTAACCACCCGCACTAAGGCCCAGCACGTACCGATGGTGTTCAAGGTAACCACTCGCACCAAGGGCCAGCTTGTGCTAATGGTGCTCGAAGTAACTGCCTGCACCAAGGGCCATCTTCTGTAGATGGTGGTCAAGGCAACCACCCGTACCAAGGCCCAGCACATACCGATGGTGTTCGAGGCAACCACCTGCACCAGGCCCCAGCATGTGCCGATGGTGTTTGATGCAACCACCTGCACCAAGGGGCATCTTCTATCGATGGTGGTTAAGGCAAGAGCCCGCACCAAGGGTCGGCTTATACCGATGGTGGTCGAGGCAACCGCCTGCACCAAGGGCCATCTTCTGCCAATAGTGGTCGAGGTAACCGCCCACACCAAGGCTTAGCACGTGTCGATAGTGTTCGAGGTAATCGCTTATACCAGGGTCCAGCATGTGTCGATGGTGTTCGATGCAACCGCCCGCACCAGGGGCCATCTTCTGTTGATGGTGATCGAGGCAAGAGCCCATACCAAGGGTCAGCTTGTGCCGATGGTGCTCGAGGCAATCGCTCGCACCAAGGCCTAGCACGTGTCGATGGTGGTCGAAGCAATCGCTAGCACCAAGGCCCAGCATATGACGATGGTGTTCGACGTAACCACTCACACCAAGGGCCATCTTATACCGATGGTGGTTAAGGTAACCGCTCACACCAAGGGTCGACTTGTGCCGATGGTGGTCGAGGTAACTGTCCGTACTAGAGGCCATCTTCTATCGATTATGGTCGAGATAAGAGCCTGCACGAAGGGCCGACTTGAGTCGATGGTGCTCGAGGCAACCGCCCGTACTAGGGGCCATCTTCTACCGATGGTGGTCGAGGCAATCGCCCCTACCAAGGCCCAGAAAATGTCGATGGTGTTCGATGTAACTGCCCACACTAAGGGCCATCTTATGCCGTTGGTGGTCGAGGCAACCGCCCGTACCAAGGGTCAACTTGTACCGATGGTGGTCGAGGCAATCGCCCGTACCAAGGGCCATCTTCTGTAGATTGTGGTCGAAGCAAAAGCCCACACCAAGGGCCAGCTTATGTCGATAGTGCTCGAAGCAGCCACCTCCACCAAAGGCCATCTTCTGTCGATGATGGTCGAGGCAACTACCTGCACTAAGGCCCAGCATGTATCGATGTGTTCAAGGCAACTGCTTACACCAGGGCCCAACTTATGTCGATGGTGGTCGAGGTAAGTGGCCATACCAAAGGGCAGCCTGTACCAATGATGGTCGATGCATGTGCCATCACCATACGCCATCATATGCCATTGATGGTCGAGGCCTTGGCCAAAGTTCAATTTTGAGCCACGATGCACATGATGGGCTCGGACATGTGCTGGTGCCACATTTTTTTCACCCGGGGCACCATCACCGGAGCATCGTCGGAGAACCTGATCGGTGGCATTAGGGGTTCCGATAATTGGGGGGGCCGGGGGGTGTGCACACATGATGTGCGATGGGTGCTGGTACTTGGCCCTTATATTGGCCCCCTATCCCTTATCAAACCTCGAAAACTCACACCCCCTTAAAAAGCATTTGAGATTTTATAGGTTTGCTGCCAGTAGCTATTCAAGTGTTCGAAAATGGGGACACTTTTTTCAAATGGTCACAAAATCTTCTCCACTTTGAGTTTTTAGCTAAAAGTTTTTATGCATGCCAAAAAAAATACAAGGATCATGTCTACAAAATTTGGGGCCAAAAATCCTTCTACGAAAATTTTAAAAAATCTCGAACCGTAAAAAGTTTCAAAAATTGTGAAAAATAGAAAACGAGTCGTCTTGCTACGAAACTTCACATGAAGGCTTTAGGGACCATTGTATGAATTTAAAAGCCATAAAATAGCATTGG
>NC_143169.1:6285000-6297500 GCF_047325235.1 Durio zibethinus | reverse complement strand
ACTCAGTCTGCCGGAGAGGTAGAATGCGCAAGCCAGATATCGACCCGGTCCCCTTTGCGTGCTGTCGATCCTGTTCCTGGTCCTACTGTCGCAACCCTCAGTCTAATCCGTATGCTTAGACTGGGAATGAACTCTGTATGCCTAAGTCAACCCACGAAACGAGCGTGCGGGCGCTCAACTGGCCAGAGAGGTAGAATGCGCAAGTCGGGTGTCATGGCCAGGCCTTGGTCTTGCCATGACTGATCCTGAACTACGCAACGATCGAGACCAAGCTGGCAGAAAAGTGGCTCTAAGAGATACGAACGTGCATTTGGAGCCTTGGAACATGTTACTACCATGTTGTGTGGGCAGTGGGAGCCCTGGACCACAAGATACGCGGGGAAGTTCGGGACGATGGTCAAGCACCCTCAAGCCAAGTAGCCTAGCAGGTGTCATTAGTGGAAGCAGTGTGTGGGCATTCTGAGCATGGGAATATATTGGGGATATTGTGTGTGGATGGTCCATATCCTGAACCCCAAGATAAGTAGGTAAGTATGAGGTAGTATGTCGGTGCCCTGAGACCAGCTAGCTAGTCAGGTGCTCTCAGTCGAAGCCATGTGCGGGCACTTTTGAGTGGGTTGGTGGAGCAATAAGCAAAATCACGGAGTAGTGGTGACCAAGAGGAAGGTTATGGGGCCCTAAGTTAGTCGGACAAAGCCCTGAGATGGCTGGAGAGAAAAAGTGTCCCCATTTTCGGACAATCTTATGGTCACTGGTAGGAGACTGGGAAAATCTCTTACACTCTTTATAGGAGGACGATTGGTGTCAGCTCTCCACCACCCCCTTGGCTAGCGGGTAGGCGG
Organism: Durio zibethinus; assembly: GCF_047325235.1. Lineage (NCBI taxonomy): Eukaryota > Viridiplantae > Streptophyta > Magnoliopsida > Malvales > Malvaceae > Durio > Durio zibethinus. Next base: position 6,296,658 of record NC_143169.1, on the reverse strand, counting down.
GGGCCTGACTAGTCTGAAGTGAGCTACTCCTAGTCACTAGTGGTGGTTAGGTGGACGGGCATTGTAGTATGTTTCCTCGGGTCACGGTAAACCCCGGGGGCGATTAGGGCCGGCGGGCCTCGTATTGCGCCTTTGCGTTGAACCATGGGGTTACACGATAGAGATCGTTGGCCCCTCGGTTTCTCTTCCTTAAGTCAAAAGGATCAAGGGATGGCATCTGCGTAGGAGGGATACCATCGAGCCTATGGGATGCGCGGGCTAGCAAGCAGGCACGCTGCTAGACCCTTGTGGCCAGTCGGTAGAGGTGGGTTGCAGCTGGGGCAATCCACCCAAGTCCCCTTGTGGGACTAGCATGATGTTGGGTGTCAATCATGCGTACGGGCGGCTGATACTGATGCTAAAGGCCTAAGCCCTAAGAACTGAGTCCCGTGGAACGAGATGAGCCTAGAGGCTCCAAACTGGCTGCTAGCCAGTTGAAATGTGGGGCTTGCATAAACTTGATACAAGAGCTTATGTATGATACGGGCAGGCATGGTGTTGGGTTCTCAGCATGTCAAGAAGTAATAATATCATGAGAATCGGGACTATGTGTCCCTACGGGCAATGGGGGATCGATGCTCGAGGTCCAAAGCCCTACGGGCAGAGTTGGATGCTCGGGGTTACTTTAAGAATCGTGGGCTGTGTGCCCCTATAGGGATTCGAGGGTCGACGCTTAAGGCCTTAAGCCTTGCTGCCAGAGCTAGGTACTCAGGGTCACTTGAAGAGTCGCGGGCTGATGTGTGATGAGAGTTGGGTTCCTCTCTATAGGCCTCGGAATGAGAGACCCTACGGGGTCAGAGCTAGAATAGGCTCATGGGTATGCGGCTTGTAGGATCGAAATTGGTCTGTCCATGAAAAAATGGACATGATAGAAAGCTAACCTTGACTGCGAGTAGTCTTGGTACCGCATGGATGCGTAGTTTTAGCAAGAGGAATGCGCGGACCATGACAGATTTGGTATCAGAGCCTAGGTTAGCTCAGTGGTGAGATCTACATGACCCCATGTGTGGGTCTAGTGACGTGAAATCGAGGGAGTGCCAAGCTCAAACGGAGCTATCGAGACGAAAATGCGGTTATATGCCTATAGGGGGCTCGAAAAGGAGCCAACGATGCGTGCTACGAGAAAACTAGGCCTATGTAAAAAGGCTTTCGAGTAGGCTCTTGGATGCCAAGCAAAAGGGCACCGGAGTGTAGCCTCACCTAAAAAAGGTGTTGGCACATTTTGGGGCATGGGATGCCTTCATGGTGGAAGGAACTGTAGTGAGACCAAGATGCAAAAAGAGGCTTACACCATGAAATGGTGTTGCATAAGGCCATGTGGGCCGAGTGAATCTTGTCCTGAGGGGAATGAGGTATCGAGTTTCAAGATTAATTACTAACGTGTGCACTTGCTATGTGGTGTAGATGCCCCAGCGGGGGTGCAAGCCAAAGTATTCGGGTCCAAGCATGGAGTCCTCACACAGAGGAGTATGGAGTGGCTAAAGATTGAACCCACAAGTGAGATGGTTGGTGGACCATGAGCTGCATTGGTCAGAGGACCATGAGAGTGTGTGAATCAATGAACTGAGTCTGTGTTGGCCGATAGGAAAGGCTTCACGTGAGCTGTGGTGGTCAGTGGGCCACGACAGGGTGTAACCTGGTGAAACAAGAAAAGGGAAATGGCCAGTTAACAAGGCCCTCAGACGTGTAGGTCAGTGGACCTTAAGGATTGAGTAGGTGAATCCCTGAGTCGAGCAAATCAGTGGACTAGGCATTTTGTCGGATCAGTGGATCTTCGAGTATGTGTAGATTTCGAGATGTCATAGGAGCTATGCTAGAGTCAAGGCAGACAAGTAGTAGACCCATGGAGGAGACATGGTTGTGCATAATGCTGCACCGAGTTTCGAGTAAAAGTGGGGGAGACCTATCAATTCCCCATGAGACTGAGCAAAGACTGAGTTAGCATGCATTAAGGTGTCGTCTTGAGGGCGGTTGGCCAGAGGGCCACATCTAGAGGGGTGACCTTGGAGGGGCTGAGAGGACCTAAGTTGGGAGATGACCAAAGTGCCTGAATGACACTGTGCTAGGGTCTATCATGTAGGGTGCCGTATGAGTGCGGTTAACCTAAGCACCACGTCCAGAGGGGCACATCAGAGGGTTGATGCTGCAAGTGTGCAGTTGGTGTGAGGGGTCACGTCTGGTGGGATGCACCAATGAGTGGCAAAGCGGGTGGTCATTCATTCTACTGAGGGTCATTGATCAATGAGGGTGCCTCGAGGTCACAACATGACATGATCAAGAGATGAAGCAATGGTATGGCCTATATGGAACAATCAAGATAAGGTTAGACGATTCGAGAAGGAACTGAGCTGAGCGGCATGAGTACGGCAACGCGACCAATCTACATCAACAATGGGCGAGTACTGTGGGCGGTGCCCCATGTGACGGGGCCTCGATCCAATCCTTGAGGGCACAAGTGAGAGACATATGAGCAAATGTCAGCTGTGTGCAACAAGAGAGTTGGGTGTGGTCTTGGCGTCGATGAGGCATCGACATAGTAAGTGGGGGAGAATGTCATGGCCAGGCCTTGGTCCTGCCACGACTGATCCTGAACCGAGCATTGGTCGAGACCAAGCTAGTGGGAAAGTGGCTCTAAGAGATGTGGGCGTGCATTTGGAGCCTTGGAACATGTTACTACCATGTTGTGCGGGCAGTGGGAGCCCTGGACCGCAAGATACGCGAGGAAGTTCGGGACGGTGGTCAAGCACCCTTAAGCCAAGTAGCCTGGCGGGTGCTATTAGTGGAAGTAGTGTGTGGGTGTTCTGAGCATGGGAATATGTTAGGGATATTGTGTGTGGACGGTCCATGTCCTAAACCCTAAGATAAATAGGTAAGTATGAGGCAGTACGCCGGTGCCCTAGGACCAGCTAGCCAATCAGGTGCTCTCGATCGAAGCCATGTGCGGGCACCTTCGAGTGGGTTGGTGGAGCAACAAGCAGAATCAAGGAGTAGTGGTGACCAAGAGGAAGGTTATGGGGTCCTGAGTTAGCCGGAGAAAGGCCTTGAGATCGCTGGAGAGAAAAAGTGTCCCCATTTCAGACAATCTTACGGTCACTGGTAGGAGATTGGGAAAATCTCTTACGCTCTTTATAGGGGGACGACTAGTGTTAGCTCTCCACCACCCCCTAACGGGCAGGCGGGGGCTTGGCTAGTCTGAAGTGAGCTACTCCTAGTCACTAGTGGTGGCTAAGTGGGCGGTCATCGTAGGGTCACGAGCGTGGCACGATGTTTCCTCAGGTCATGGTAAACCAAGGGCGGTTGGGGTCGACGGGCCTCGTATCGCACCTTTGTGTTAAACCATGGGGTTACACAGTAGAGATCATTGGCCCCTCGGTTTCCCCTCCTTGAGTCGGAAGGATCAAGGGATGGCATCTGCATAGGAGGGATGCCGTCGAGCCTATGGGATGCGTGGGCTAGCAAGCAGGCACGTTGCTAGACCCTTATAGCCAGTCGGTAGAGGTGGGCTGTAGTTGGGGCAGTCCACCCAAGTCTCCTTACGGGACTAGCATGATGTTGGGTGTCAATTATGCGTACGGGCGGCTGATACTGATGCTAAGTGCCTAAGCCCTAAGAACCGAGTCCCGTGGGATGAGATGAGCCTAGAGGCTCCGAACTGGCTGCTGACCACTTGAAATGTGAGGCTTGCATAAACTTGATATGGGAGCTTACGTACGATACGGACGAGCATGGTGTTGGGTTCTCAGCATGTCAAGAAGTAATAATATCATGAGAACCGAGACTGTGTGTCCTTACGGGCATTGGAGGATCGATGCTCGAGGTCCAAAGCCTTACGGCAGAGCTGGATGCTTCAGGCTACTTTAAGAATTGTGGGCTGTATGCCCCTATGGGGATTCGAGGGTCGGCGCTTGAGGCCTTAAGCCTTGCGGCCAGAGCTGGGCACTCAGGGTCACTTGAAGAATCGCGGGCTAATGCACGATGAGAGTTGGGTTCCTCTCTATAGGGTTCGAAATGAGCGACCCTACGGGGTCAAAGCTAGAATAGGCTCATGGGCACGCGACTTGTAGGATCGAAATTGGTCTGTCCATGGAAAAATGGACACGATAGAAGGCTGACCTTGACTATGAGTAGTCTTGGTGCCGCACGGACGCGTAGTTTCAAAAGGAGGAACGCGCGAACTGTGACACCGAGGATCAGCTCGACCCCCCTCTGCGTGCTGTCGATCCCGTTACGGGTCCTACTGTCACAACCCTCAGTCTGGTCCGATCTTAGATTGGGAAAGAACTCCATATGCCTAAGTCAACCTACGAAACGAACGGGCGGGCACTACGCCGGCCAGAGAGGTGGGATGCGCAAGCCGTGGATTGATCGGGGTGGTAGGTGGGTTTAGGCACATCTTCATATTTTTGCTGTGCCAATGCCATTTTTATGTCTTGTAAATTCATACAATGGTCCCCTAAGCCTTCATGTGAAGTTTCGTAGCAAGACGACTCATTTTTTATTTTTCATGATTTTCATAACTTTTTGCGGTTCGAGATTTTTTAAAATTTTTTTAGAAGGAGTTTTGGCCCCAAATTTTGTAGACGTGATCCTTTTATTTTTGTTGGCATGTACAAAAACGTTCAGCTAAAAACTCGAAGTGGAGAAGATTTTGTGACCATTTGAAAAAAGTGTCCCCATTTCAGACACTTGAATGGCTACTGGCAACAAACCTATAAAATCTCAAATGCTCTTTAAAGGGGTGTGAGTTCTCGAGGTTTGATGAGGGATAGGGGGCCCATATAAGGGCCAAGTACCAGCACCCATCGCACATCATGTGCGCACACCCCCTTGGCCCCCCAATCGCCGGCCCCCCCAATGTCGCTTGTCAGGTTCTCCGACGATGCTCCGGTGATGCTCCGACGATGGTGCCCCAGGTGAAAAAAATGCAACACCAGCACATGACCGAACCCAGCATGTGCACCGTGGCTCAAAATTGAACTTCGGCCAAGGCCTTGACCATCAATGGCACATGATGGCGCATGGTGATGGCACATGCATCGACCATCATCGACACAGGCTGCCCTTTGGTATGGGCACTTACCTCGACCGCCATCGGCACAAGCTGAGCCCTGGTACAGGCGGTTGCCTTGATCACCATCGGCACATGCCGACCCTTGGTGCTGGCGATTAGCTCGACCACCATCGGCATAAGCCGACCCTTGGTGCGAGCGATTGCCTAGACCACCATCGGCACAAGATGGCCTCTGGTACGGGCGGTTGCCTCGACCACCATTGGCACATGCCGAGCCTTGGCGGGGGCGGTTGCCTTGAACACCATCGACACGTACGTGGCCTTGGTGTGGGCCGTTGCCTCGAGCACCATCGGCACCAGTCGGCCCTTGGTGTGAGCGGTTACCTCAACCACCATTGGCATAAGATGGCCCCTGGTGCGGGCGGTTGCATCAAACACCATCAGCACATGTTGGGCCTTGGTGCGAGCGGTTACCTCGACCACCATCGGTATAAGATGGCACCTAGTGTGGGCGGTTACCTCGAACACCATCAATATGTGTCGGGCCTTGGTGCAGGTAGTTGCCTCGACCATCATTGGCACAAGATGGTCCCTGGTGCGGACGATTGCATCGAACACCATTTGCACATGCTAGGCCTTGGTGCGGGCGGTTACCTCGAGCACCATCGGCACATGCTGGGCCTTGGTGCGGGCAGTTGCCTCGAACACCATCGACACATGCTGGACCTTGGTGCGGGCGATTGTCTCGACCACCATTGGCAGAAGATGGCCCCTGGCACGGGCGGTTGCCTCGACCACCATTGGTACAAGCTGGCCCTTGGTGTAGGCTCTTGCCTTGACCACAATCGGTAGAAGATGGCCCCTAGTACGGGCGGTTGCCTCGACCACCATCGGCACAAGATGGCCCCTGGTATGGGCAGTTGCGCGAAACAGCATCGATACATGCTGGGCCTTACTGCTGGCAGTTGCCTCGACCATCATCGACACATGCTGGGCCTTGGTGTGAGCAGTTGCCTCGGACACCATCGGGACTTGCTAGGCCTTTGTGCGGGCGGTTGCCTCGAGCACCATCGGCATAAGTCGGCCTTTGGTGCAGGCTCTTGCCTCAACCACCATCGACAGAAGATGGCCCCTGGTGTGGGTGGTTATGTCGAACACCATTGGCACATGCTGGCCCCTGGTGCGGGCGGTTGCCTCGACTACCATCGACAGAAGATGGCCCTTGGTGTGGGCGGTTACGTCAAACACCATTGGTACATGCTGGCCCCTGGTGCGAGCAGTTCCTTCAAACACCATCGGCACGTGTTGGGCCTTGGTGCGGGCAGTTACCTCGACAACCATTGGCAGAAGATGGCTCTTGGTGCGGGCGGTTACCTCAACCACCATCGACAAAAGCTAGCCCTTGGTGCGGGCTCTTGCCTTGACCACCATCGACAGAAGATGGCCCCTGGTACGGGCGGTTGCCTTAAACACCATCGACACATGCAGGCCCTTGGTACGGGTGGTTGCCCGAACACCATCGGCACATGCTGGGCCTTGGTGCAGGTGGTTACCTCGACAACCATCGATAAAAGATGGCCCTTGGTGCGGGCTATTGCCTCGAGCACCATCGGCACAAGCTGACCTTTGGTGCGGGTGGTTGCCTCGAACACCGTCGACACGTGCTGGGCTTTAATACGGGCGATTGCCTCGACCACCACCGACAGAAGATGGCCCTTGGTACGGGCGGTTGCCTCGACCACCATCAGCACAAGCTGGCCCTTGGTGCTGGCTCTTACCTCGACCACTATCAGTAGAAGATAGCCCATGGTACGGGTGGTTGCATCAAACACCATCGGCACATGCCAGGCCTTGGTGTGGGCACATGCCTCGAGCTAGTGCAGGCGGTTGCCTCAACCACTATCGGCACATGCTGGCCCTTGGTGTGGGCACATGCCCCAACCATCATCGGTACTTGCTCACCCTTGGTGCGGGATATGTTTGTTCGAAAAAAGTATCCTCATTTCAGACACTTTAACGTCTACTGGTAGCATATTTGTAAAATCTTTAATGCTCTTTAGGGGGTGGTGGTCCAGCACCCCCTCTCTCTCCCCACGGGGGGAGTAGGTGTGCGTGATGGGCCTCTCATTGCGTACACCCATGGCAACGTCCCTCGAGCAAAATACAGGGCGTGCATGCCTTTCGACCATTTTGTCCGACGACTAGTTGCTCCGATGACTGGTAGATGCCCATGGCCTCGACCGGTTGGCATGCATGCAAAAAAAAAAAGCCGAGCTCAAGCTCGTGCACGCGGCAGATGTTGCCCTAGACCCCAAACCAAGTCCCTGAATCAGGCAATGGCTCCCTGGGGTGGTACGAGTACAAGCCACAGTTACGGGCTTGGCCCGACCAGGTCTCTCGGTATTTGACTGTCTTGCGGTCCCTTCTCATCGACTATAAAAATGCCTAGGCCTCGACGAGGTCGTGCACGCAGTCGATGCTGCCTGTGACCCTAGGAACAAGTCCCTAAATCGGGCAACGTCCCCCTGGGATGGTGTCAGCGAAGCGTGCGCGTGCGGTCTCGATCGGGCCAAGCATTGGTGGTGTCACTTTGTTGCCTGTTGGATGGCAGGGGCAATCTCGTGGCCCTTGCTCATGTTTTTCTCATGCCAAGCGGTTGTGGCATGGCCTCGCACGTCATTTCTTCCGCTCGCTCATCGAGTAATCGATCGGGTGGGTTACGGATCGACGTGCGTGGATGCTACCATTTGTACGCAATGGGCATATGAGTGGTGCTATGGTTGTGCATGTGGGTAGGCTCTGTGCTCTATGCATAGAACTGTCAACCCATCATCCTCTTCAATCTCCCCCCATGCGGTCGTCGTACACAAGGGGCACGATCGGGATCCTGTGTTGCATACCTGAATCGATGGAAACTAGATTTCTCGTCATCCCTCATCCGTCTTGTGTCCCGAGGAGCCACGGGTTGGACGTCAATCATGGTCCCAAGCATGCCACCTAATCTTTCGTGGTAGTATTGGTGCACCGGTATTCGATCGTGCTCTCGAATGCAGAACATTTAACGGGTGCGGGCTCTCGACCCCCGTTCATCCGATGCTGTGCATTTCACGTGCTTGACACGTACGACGCTTACGCTCTGTGTCGGGCTCTCTCCATCGCTCGATCAGTGCGTCGAGACCTACGCGGTGCCAACGTCCAGAACGAATGCTACCTGGTTGATCCTGCCAGTAGTCATATGCTTGTCTCAAAGATTAAGCCATGCATGTGTAAGTACGAACTAATTCAGACTATGAAACTGCGAATGGCTCATTAAATCAGTTATAGTTTGTTTGATGGTATCTACTACTTAGATAATTGTAGTAATTCTAGAGCTAATACGTGCAACAAACCCCAACTTCTGGAAGGGATGCATTTATTAGATAAAAGGTCGACGCGGGCTATGCCCGTTGCTCTGATGATTCATAACAACTCGACGGATCGCACGGCCTTTGTGCCGGTGATGCATCATTCAAATTTTTGCCCTATCAACTTTCGATGGTAGGATAGTGGCCTACTATGGTGGTGATGGGTGACGGAGAATTAGGGTTTGATTCCAGAGAGAGAGCCTGAGAAACGGTTACCACATCCAAGGAAGGCAGCAGGCGCGCAAATTACCCAATCCTGACACAAGGAGGTAGTGACAATAAATAACAATACCAGGCTGCATGAGTCTGGTAATTGGAATGAGTACAATCCAAATCCTTTTACGAGGATCCATTGGAGGGCAAGTCTGGTGCTAGCAATTACGGTAATTCTAGCTCCAATAGCGTATATTTAAGTTGTTGCAGTTAAAAAGCTCATAGTTGGAACTAGGGTTGGGTCGTCCGGTCTGCTTCACGGTGAGCACCGATCTACTCGTCCCTATTGTCGGTGATGCACTCTTGGACTTAATTGCCCAGGTCATTCCTCTGGCACTGTTACTTTGAAATTCTTAGATTTATCAAAGATGAACAACTGCGAAAGCATTTGCCAAGGATATTTTCATTAATCAAGAACGAAAGTTAAGGGCTCGAAGACGATCAGATACCGTCCTAGTCTCAACCATAAATGATGTCGACCAGGGATTGACGGATGTTACTTTTAGGACTCCACCGACACCTTATGAGAAATCAAAGTCTTTAGGTTTCGGGGGGAGTATGGTCGCAAGGCTGAAACTTAAAGGAATTGACAGAAGGGCACCACCAGGAGTAGAGCCTGCTGCTTAATTTGACTCAACACGGGGAAACTTATTAGGTCCAAACATAGTAAGGATTGACAGACTAAGAGCTCTTTCTTGATTCTATGGGTGGTGGTGCATGGCCGTTCTTAGTTGGTATAACGATTTGTCTGGTTAATTCCATTAACGAACGAGACCTCAACCTGCTAACTAGCTACGCGGAGGTGATCCTTCATGGCTAGCTTCTTAAAGGGACTATGGCCGCTAAGGCTAAGAAAGTTTGAGGCAATAATAGGTCTGTGATGCCCTTAGATGTTCTGGGCCACACGCACGCTACACTGATGTATTCAACGAGTCTATAGCCTTGGCCGATAGGGTCGGGTAATCTTTGAAATTTCATCGTGATGGGGATAGATCATTGCAATTATTTTTCTTCAACAAGGAATTCCTAGTAAGCGCGAGTCATCAGCTCGCATTGACTATGTCCTTGCCCTTTGTACACACTGCCTGTCTCTCCTACCGATTGAATGGTCCGGCTAAGTGTTCAGATCGCGGCGACGTGGAAGGTCCATTGCCCGCGACGTCGTGAGAAGTCCACTGAACCTTATCATTTAGAGGAAGGAGAAGTCATAACAAGGTTTTCGTAGGTGAACTTGTGGAAGTATCATTGTCGAAACCCCGCTCGACGGACGACCCATGGATGCATTAAAGAAACACCGAGGGGGCGAGGGTGCCCCCGGGCCCCAAGCCCCCTCCGACCCCAGACAGGTGCGACGGTCGTTCCATTCCCCCTACGGGGCAGGCAGAATGATCGGCGTCGTCTCACCCACTGTCGATCAACGAACCCCCGACGCGAATCGCGCAAAAGAATCGAAACAAAAATGGAGCGTGCGCGTCGTCGCCATCTCATCCAAGGTGCGTGCGCAGGTGGCACCGTGACTCTTTTTGTCGTGAAAAAACTGAATGACTCTTGGCAACAGATATCTCAGCTCTCACATCGATGAAGAACGTAGCGAAATGCAATACTTGGTGTGAATTGCAGAATCCCGTGAACTATCGAGTCTTTGAATGCAAGTTGCGACCCAAGCCATTAGGCCGAGGGCACGTCTGCCTGGGTGTCATGCACCGTCGTCCCCCCTCCGACCCCCCGCTCATCCGGCTTCGAGGGAAGGGGGCGAGCGGAAGATGGCCTCCTACGATCCCGTGGGTCATGGTTGGCCCAAAAATGAGTCCCTGGCAATGACAGCGCCATGACCATCGGTGGTGGAGCTCTCGATGTGCCTCATCCCCGGTGATGCGTGCTTGTTGTCCATCCGAACCCCTTCGAACCCCCCGCATTGCTCAGTCGATGCTCGCATCACAACCCTAGGTCAGGTGGGATCACCCGCTGAGTTTAAGCATATCAATAAATGGAGGAAAAAAAACTTACTAGGATTTCCCTAGTAACGACGAGCGAATCAAAAAGAGCCCAGCTTGAGAATCGAGTGCCCCCGACATCCGAATTGTAGTCTGGAGAAACGTCCTCAGCGGCAGACCAGGCTCAAGTCCCTTGGAAAGGGGCGTCGGAGAAGGTGAGAGCCCCATTGTGCCCGAACCTTGTCGCACCATGAGGCGCTGTCCGCGAGTTAGGTTGTTTGCGAATGCAGCCCCAATCGGGCGGTAAATTTCGTCCAAGGTTCAACACAGGCGAGAGACTGATAGCGAACAAGTACCGTGAGGGAAAGATGAAAAGGACTTTGAAAAGAGAGTCAAAGAGTGCTTGAAATTGTCGGGAGGGAAACGGATGGGGGCCGACGATACACCCCATCGGATGTGGAACGGTGAGAGCCGGTCCGCTGATCGGCTCGAGGCATGGACCAACATGGGTTGTGGCCACGGCCCAAGCCAGAGCTTTCAATGTGCCCGTGGAGACATCATCACCATGATTGTGGAATGCAACACGTGCCGTCTCGGTGTGCCTCGACACCGGTGTGCTCCAGGCGTTGACCCGCGAGCTCCCCATCCAGCTCGTCTTGAAACACAGACCAAGGAGTCTGACATGCGTGCGACTCAACGGGACAAGAAACCCATAAGGAGCAAGGAAACTAATTGGCGGGATCCCTCGTGGTTGCACCGCCGACCAACCTTGATCTTCTGAGAAGGGTTCGAGTGCGAGCATGCCCGTTGGGACCCGAAAGATGGTGAACAATGCCTGAGCGGGGTGAAGCTAGAGGAAACTCTAGTGGAGGCCCGCAGCGATAGTGATGTACAAATCGTTTGTCTGACTTGGGTATAGGGGTGAAAGACTAATCGAACCATCTAGTAGCTGGTTCCCTCCGAAGTTTCCTTCAGGATAGCTGGAGCCCCCGTCAAGTTCTATCGGGTAAAGCCAATGATTAAAGGATTCGGGGGCGCAACGCCCTTGACCTATTCT
>NC_143169.1:6272500-6280000 GCF_047325235.1 Durio zibethinus | reverse complement strand
GCTCTTGCCTCAACCACAATAGGTAGAAGATGGCCCCTAGTGTGGATGTCATGCCCTGAACGGGCGTACCAGGCACATAAAGCGCACCAGGCACATCAGGCGCACCAGCAGGTGAGCCAGAGGTTGAGGCCCGTAGACCAGGAGCACTGGTGGGTATTTGAGTGCAAGGCCTAGTAGACGAGGTTAGAACGCCCGCCCAGCTTGCATGCCAGCCCGTGAGGCTAAGGCCTGGCATACAAGCTGCCCGCACCACATCCAGAAGGGCCCAAGGTGCTGGACACGCAAGGGAAGCTTCTGGAAGCATGCAGGATCAGCAGGCAGATTTGGTTGACCCTATAAATCATGAGTTATAATCCTTATTGATTGTAATCTATATAATCCCATGATTTTAGCCTTTATTCTAGGGATATTGCCATTAAGTGTAAGCTAGAGCCTCAACTATAAATAGAGGGCTGCTCCACCCTTATTTGTACACCATCAAACACTTTTGTTTCAGTGAATATACAGCATATTCTAGCATTCTGCCTTGTTATCTTGTTTCTCTTTAACTTGCATAATTAGCCCTTCCCATTGTTCTAGTGCTCGCACGCTTGTGTTTTGGGTTGACTTAGGCATAAAGAAGGAGATTCCAAGCTTAAGGCTGAACGAATTTTGAGTCTAAGGTCGGAGCCCGTGATAGTTGGTATCAGAGCAAGTTCAATTCTACGTGTTTGTGTTGTGCAGGTTAGATCGTGATTGAGGAGATGGCATCCCAAAGTGATGTTGCTAACCAACAACCAGAGGCCCAAGAGCATGGGAGTGGAAGAGGTAGGAAAGCCAATTCTAGAGATATCTGGTCTACCATAGATAGTAGGTTGGCCAAGGTGAAGGTGACCATGGGTAACATGGGGGAGAAGCTTGAGGAGGTAGAGACTCACATTGCATCGCTAGACTCCATGAGAGAGGAGATCCAAAGTGAGCTGCAAGCTGCTCTCAACGAAGGCTTGGACGTGTTCACTCAAAAGAATGGGGCCTTAGAGGCTAAAGTGCTGACTTTGCGAGATGGTATGGAGGCCATGCTCCAACGGATGAAAGAGCTTACCAGTGAGCTCGTTGCTTGCAAGACTGCTATTGGGAATGGCATGTTTGCTGGAGTGTCCAAGTCCAGATTGGATGTCCCCAAGCCTAAGGAGTTTAAGGGGACTAGAGCGACTAAGGAAGTAGACAACTACCTTTGGGGTATGGAACAGTACTTCCACTCCATGGGCATGCAAAATGAGGTGATAAAGGTAAGCACCGCTGCTATGTATCTCACTGATGTAGCCTTATTATGGTGGAGGCGCAGGTGTGATGATGTCAGGCATGGGAGCGCCAAGATTGGAACCTGGGCAGAGTTCCAAAAGGAGTTCAGAGAGCAATTTTACCCTAAGTATGCCAATGATGAGGTGCGGGCAAAGTTACGCTGGCTTAGCCAGCAAGGGGACATAAGGGAGTATTTCCAGAAATTCTCTGAACTAATGCTACATATCTCAGATCTAGGCGAGAAAAATGCCTTATTTGCTTTCATGGATGGGCTGAAGTCGTGGGTGAAGCATGAGCTACAACGGAAGGGAGTTCATGACTTGGCTAAAGCCATGACTACTGCCGAGGCCTTGATAGAGTTCAAGCCTTTGAACAAGTTTGAGTCTTCCAAGCCCAAGGGTAAGGGCAGGGATGATAGGGATTGAAAGTAGCAGTCCAAGAGGAAGGACTATGACCGGGAGTCTAAGGAAGGGGATCGAGACCGATCAACCAAGGATGGCGAAAGGAAGCCACCAGTAGGTAAGTGGCAAAACAAAAGGGGATCGAAAGCCACTAACATGCTACCTATGTGGAGGGAGCCACATAGCACACAATTACCCGTAAAAGGGCAAGCTGGCTGCTGTAGACAAGGAGTCTGACAAGGAGCCAAAGTCAGAAGCAGTAAAACTTAGGTTGTTGGTGCTCAATGCTGTCTAGAGTAAGGGGAGCCGCCAGCCAAAAAGCTTGATGTTTATAGATCTGATGGTTACGGGTCAGAAGGTGAGCGCACTGGTGGATACAGGTGCCTCACATCTTTTTATTTCAGGTGATGGACCCCAAAAACTTAAACTAAAGGTGCAGAAAGGGACTGGTACCAGTAAAACAGTGAACTCCAAAGAGGTTCCAACCATTGGAGTAACACGGGGGGTGGAGTTACAGCTTGGAGACTAGAAAGGTAAGGAGACCATAGAGGTAATACCCCTTCATGACTATGAGTTTGTGATTGGGTTGGATTTCTTTGTTCGGATTAACGCCCTCCTTATGCCTTTTATCGATTGTGTTTGCATCTTGGATGCACGGTGCCAATGCCTAGTGCCATTGAGGAGAGGGTCTGGAGTTGGGTCATGGGTGGTGTCAGCCATCCAATTTGCCAAGGTGGTAAGCAGACAAGAAGACACCTTCTTGGCAGCCTTGAAATATGATGAGCCAAGGGAGAAGGAGACCGAGTCACCCTTGGAGGTGCTAAAAGTGCTGAAGACCTTTAGTGATGTGATGCTTACAAAGTTGCCTAGCAAGCTACCACCTAAGAGGGAGGTGAACCACAAGATCGAGCTAGTGTTCAACGCCAAGCCACCAGCTAGAGCCCCTTATCGAATGTCTCCACCAGAGTTGGAGGAGTTAAGGAAGCAGCTCAAAGAGTTAGTTGATGCTGGCTTCATCAGGCCATCGAAGGCACCCTATGGTGCACCGATTTTATTTCAGCACAAGTATCTTATGAAATTTGATTTCTAAATAGAGTACAAGCTGAAGCGGGCGAACCTAGTGGCAGACGCCCTGAACAGGAAGGCTAACCTTACTGCCATCAGCCAACCAGAGGGGTCACTAGTGCCGCGCATCAAAAAGGGACTTGCGTATAATCTTCAGCCAAGGCTCTTATGAAGTACTCCCAGTAAGGTAAGACTAGGTGGTTTTGGTTGCATGATGGCTTGTTGTACACCAGGGGCAGTAGACTGTTTGTACCATAGCATGAGAAGCTCCCTAAAGAAGTTTTACAAGAATGTCATTACTCAAGGTGGGCTAGACACCCAGGAGTGAGTCACACCTTAGCGCTGATCGAGGATCGGTACTACTGGCTGCACATGAGGGACGATGTGGAGGCCTATGTGAAGACTTGTCTTGTGTGCCAACAGGACAAGGTAGAGCTCAAGAAACCAGGGGGTCTCTTAGAGCCATTGCCAGTGCCAGAACGACCATGGGAGAGTGTTTCTCTGGACTTTATATTCAGTCTACCCAAGACAGAGGGGATTGGAAGCATCATGGTAGTGGTGGACAGGTTTTCCAAGTATGGAATTTTCATTCTAGCAACCAAGGAGTGCCCAACCGAGGAGGCAGCTCGATTGTTCCTGAGGAACATGGTTAAGTACTAGAGAGTGACGAGGACCATTGTTAGTGATCGGGACGGGCGGTTCACGAGCAGGTTCTAGACTGAGTTGTTCAAGCTGTTGGGGTCAGACTTAAACTTTTCCACCAGTATGCATCTGAAGACCGATGGGCAGATAGAACGAGTGAATGGACTATTGGAGGTCTACTTCAGGCACTATGTGAGTGCCACACAAAGGGACTGGCCAAAGCTACTAAATGTTGCATAGTTTTCCTACAACTTGCAAAGGAGCGAGGCAATGAACTAGAGCCCATTTGAGGTTATGATAGGGTAACAACCACTAACACCCGGTTCGATTGCTGTAAGTTATACAGGACCGAATCCAGTAGCTTATAAGTTTGCCAAGGTATGGTAGGAGCAAACTGACTTGGCCAAAGTTTATCTACACAAGGCGGCCAAGAGGTCGAAAAAGTAGGCAGACCAGAATAGACGGGACGTGTAGTTCCAGGTTGGAGACTTGGTGTTGGTGAAAGCTGCATTCCATTGTGCGCCATAGGGGGCTGCACAAAGGCCTAGTCCGGAGGTATGCGGGACCTTTTCGAGTAGTCAAGAGGGTAG
The DNA here is from genome assembly GCF_047325235.1 of Durio zibethinus. Taxonomy (NCBI): domain Eukaryota; kingdom Viridiplantae; phylum Streptophyta; class Magnoliopsida; order Malvales; family Malvaceae; genus Durio; species Durio zibethinus. The sequence goes on along the minus strand of NC_143169.1, from coordinate 6,276,021 downwards.
GCAAGGTTGCCTACAAGCTGGATATGCCACCCAAGCTGAGGGTACACTCGGTGTTCCATGTGAGCATGCTCAAGCCGTTCCATGAGGATGAGGGAGATCCAAGATGGGCAGAGTCAAAGCGTGCACCATTGGGAGCAAGGGCTTCATATGAAAAGGGGGTCCATAGCATCATAGCTGACTAGGAGGTGAGATGGAAGAACTATCAACCAAGACAAGAGTACTTGATGCACTAGAAGGGACTTCCAAACAGTGAGGCAAGCTGGGAACCAGCAGATGACTTATGACAGTTCGGGGACTATATCAAGTAGTACCATGCAGAAGACGCAACGAGGGCATTGGGCAATTAGGTGAGGGAGAATGTCACACCTTGGGTGGGCATGCCAGGCACATCAGGCGCACCAGCAGGTGAGCCAGAGGTTGAGGCCTGCAGACCAGGTGCACTGGCAGGTATTTGCATGCAAGGCCTAGGAAATGAGGTCAGAACGCCCGCCCAGCTTGCAAACCAGCCCGTGAGGCCAAGGCCTGGCATTCAAGCTACCCACATCACATCCAGAAGGGCCCAAGGTGCTGGAAACGTAAGGAAAGCTTTTGAAAGCATGTAGGATCAGTAAGAGCCTCCTAGCAGATTTGGTTGACCCTAGAAATCAAGAGTTAGAATCCTGATTGATTGTAATCTGTGTAATCCCATGATTTTAGCCTTTATTTTAGGGATATTGCCATTAAGTGTAAGCTGGAACCTCAACTATAAATAGAGGGCTGTTTCACCCTCATTTGTACACCATCAAACACTTCTGTTTAAGTGAATATACAGCATATTCTAGCATTCTGCCTTGTTATCTTATTTCTCTTTAACTTGCGTAATCAGCCATTCCCATTGTTCTAGTGCCCGCACGCTTGTGTTTTAGGCTGACTTAGGCATAAAAGAGGAGATTCCAAGCCTAAGGCCACACGGATTCTGAGTCTAAGGTCGAAGCCCGTGACATGGGCGATTGCCTCGACCACTATCGGTAGAAGATGGCCCTTGGTACGGGTGGTTACCTCGACCACCATCGGCACAAGCCGGCCCTTGGTGCGAGCTCTTGCCTTGACCACCATTGGCAGAAGATGGCCCCTGGTGTGGGCGGTTGCGTTGAACACCATTGGCACATACCGAGCCTTGGTGTGGGCGGTTGCCTCGAACACCATCAGCACATGCCGGGCCTTAGTGCGGGTACATGCCACGAGCTGGTGCGGGCACCACCATCAGCATACGCTGGCCCTTGGTACGGGTAGTCGCATCGACCACCATCGGCACGCGCTGGCCTTTGGTGCTGGCATATGCCCTAACAACCATCGGCACCTACTCACCCTCGGTATGGGTTATGCCTGTTTGGAAAAAGTGTCCCCATTTCAGACACTTTAACATTTACTGGTAGCATATTTGTAAAATCTCTAATGCTTTTTAGGGGGTGGTGGTCTAGCACCCTCTCTCCCCCCACGGGGGGAGTAGGTGTACGTGATGGGCCTCCCATTACGTACACCCAGGGCAATGTCCCTCAAGCGAAATACAAGGTGTGCATGCCTTTCGAGCATTTTGTCCAATGACTGTTTGCTCCGGTGACTAGCAGGTGCCCATGGCCTCGATCGGTTGGTGTGCATGCAAAAAAAATGAGCCAAGCTTGAGCCCGTGCACGTGATGGATGCTGCCCTAGACCCCAGACCAAGTCCCTGAATCGAGCAACGGCTCCCTAGGGTGGTGGGAGCAGAAGCCACGGTTATGGGCTTGGCCCGGCCAGGTCTCTCGATATTTGATAGTCTTACGATCCCTTCTCGTCATCCACAAAAATGCCTAGGCCTCGACAGGCCGTGCACGTAGCCGAGGCTGCTTGAGACCCTAGGACCAAGTCTCTGAATTGGGCAACGTCCCCCTGGAGTGGTGTCAGTGGAGCTCACACGTGCGGTCCCGATCGGGCCAAGCATTGGTGGTGTCGCTTTGTTGTTGCCTGTCGGATGGTAGGGTAGTCTCGTGGCCCTTGCTCGTGTTTTTCTCGTGCCAAGCGATCGTGCCGTGGCCTCGCACGTCGTTTCCTCTGCTTGCTCATCGAGTAATCGATCGGGTGGGTTATGGACCGGCACGTTTGGATGTTGCCACTTGTAGGCAATGGGCATATGAGTGGTGCTATGGTTGTGCGTGTGGGCAGGCTCTGTGCTCTATGCATCGAACTGTCAACCCATCATCCTCTTCAATCTCCCTCTATGCGGTCGTCATACCCAGGGGGTGCGATCGAGATCCTGTGTTGCATACCTGAATCAATGGAAATCGTATGTCTTGCTATCCTTCATCCGTCTCGTGTCCCAAGGGGCCACGGGTCGGACGTCAATTGTGGCCGGTGTCCCAAGCGCACCACCCAATCCTCCGTTGCCACATTGGTGCACCGACGCTCGATCGTGCTCTCGGATGCAGAACATTTAGCTAGCATGGGCTCTCGGACCCGTTCGTCCGATGCTACGCATTTCAAGTGCTCGACATGCACGATGCTTGCGCTACGCGTCGGGCTTTCTCCGTCGCTAGGTCGGTGTGTCGAGGTCTACGCGGTGCCAATGTCCCGAAGGAATGCTACCTGGTTGATCCTGTCAGTAGTCATATACTTGTCTCAAAGATTAAGCCATGCATGTGTAAGTATGAACTAATTCAGACTCTGAAACTGTGAATGGCTCATTAAATCAGTTATAGTTTGTTTGACGGTATCTACTACTTGGATAGCCATAGTAATTCTAGAGCTACTACGTGCAACAAACCCCGACTTCTGGAAAGGATGCATTTATTAGATAAAAGGTCGATGCGGGCTATGGCCATTGCTCTGATGATTCATGATAACTCGATGGATCGCACGGCCTTTGTGCCGGTGACACATCATTCAAATTTTTACCCTATCAACTTTTGATGGTAGGATGGTGGCCTACTATGGTGGTGACGAGTGACGGAGAATTAGGGTTCGATTCCGAAGAGGGAGCCTGAGAAACGGCTACCACATCCAAGAAAGGCAGTAGGCACCCAAATTACCCAATCCTGACACGGGGAGGTAGTGACAATAAATAATAATTTCGGGCTCTATAAGTTTCGTAATTGGAATGAGTACAATCTAAATCCCTTAATGAAGATCCATTGGAGGGTAAATGTGGTGCCAGCAGCCGTGGTAATTTCAGCTCCAGTAACATATATTTAAGTTGTTGCAGTTAAAAAGCTCGTAGTTGAAACTAGGGTTAGGTCATCCGGTCTGTCTCACGGTGAGCACCGGTCTACTGTCCTTACTGTCGATGATGCGCTCCGGGACTTAATTACCTGGGTCATTCCTCTGGCACGATTACTTTGAAGAAATTAGAATGCTCAAAGTAGGCCTACGCTTGTATACATTAGCATGGGATAAATCATAGGATTTCGGTCCTATTGTGTTGGCCTTCAGATCGGAGTAATGATTAACAGGGACAGCTAGGGGCATTCGTATTTTATAGTCAAAGGTGAAATTCTTGGATTTATGAAA
>NC_143169.1:6265000-6267500 GCF_047325235.1 Durio zibethinus | reverse complement strand
GCTGTCGGTCTGATCTTAGACTGAGAATGAACTCCGTATGCTTAGATTGGGAATGAACTCTGTATGCCTAAGTCAACCCACGAAATGAGCGTGCGGGTATTGAGCCAGCCAGAGAGGCATAATGCGTAAGTCAGGGATCGACCCGATCCCCCTCTGCGTGCTGTCGATCTCGCTGTCGATCCTACTGCCACAACCCTTGGTTCGACTGGGGCTTAGACATGGAATGAACTTCGTATGCCTAAGTCAACCCATAAAACGAGCATGCGGGCACTTAGCGGACCGGAGAGGTAGAATACGCAAGCCGGGGATCAACTAGGTCCCTTTCTGTGTGCTGTCGATCTTGTTACTGGTCCTACTACAGCAACCCTCGGTCCGATCCGTATGCTTAGACTAGGAATGAACTCCGTATGCCTAAGTCAACCCATTAAACGAGCGTACGGGCACTCAGCCAGCCAGAGAGGCAGAATCCGTAAGTCGGGGATCGACCCGGCCCCCCTCTGTATCCTGTCAATCTCGCTGTAGGTCCTGCTATCATAACCCTTGATTCGATCTGATTTTAGATTGGGAATGAACTCCGTATGCCTAAGTTAACCTACAAAATGAGCGGGCAGGCATTACGCCGGCCAGAGAGGCGGGATGCACAAGCCATGGATCGATCAGGTGGAAGGTGGCTTTAGGCACATCTTCATATTTCTGCTGTGTCAATGCCATTTTTATGGCTTGTAAATTCATACAATGGTCCCCTAAGCCTTCATGTGAAGTTTCGTGGCAAGACAACTCGTTTTCTATTTTTCATGATTTTTTTAAATTTTTTTAGAAAGAGTTTTGGCCCCAAAATTTGTGGACGTGATCCTTGTATTTTTCTTGGCATGCACAAAAACTTTCAGCTAAAAACTCGAAGTGGAGAAGATTTTGTGACCATTTGAAAAAAGTGTCCCCATTTCAGACACTTGAATGGCTACTGGCAGCAAACCTATAAAATCTCAAATGCTCTTTAAGGGGGTGTGAGTTCTTGAGGTTTGATGAGGGATAGGGGGCCAATATAAGGGTCAAGTACCAGCACCCATCTCACATCATGTGCGCACACCCCTCGGCCCCCCCAATCGTCGAAACCCCCAATGCCACTGGTCAGGTTCTCTAGCGATGTTCTGGCAATGGTGCCCCAGGCAAAAAAAATACGGCACCAGCATATGCCCAAGCCCAGCATGTGCATCGTGGCTCAAAATCAAACTTCGGCCAAGGTCTCGACCATCAATGGCACATGAGGGCGCATGGTGTTGGCACATGCATCGACCATCATCGGTATGGGCACTTGTTTCAATCACCACCGACACAAGCTGGGCCCTGGTATGGGCGGTTGCCTCGATACTATCGACACATGCAGGCCCTTGGTGCGGGTGGTTGCCTCGACCACCATCGGCACAAGATGGCCCCTAGTGCGGACGGTTGCATCGAGCACCATCGGTACATGCTGGGTCATGGTACAGGCAGTTGCCTCGACCACCATCGGTACGTACCGAGCCTTGGTGCGAGCGATTGCCTCGAACACCATCGGCACGTATCGGGCCTTGGTGCGGGCCATTGCCTCAAGCACCATCGACACCAGCCGGCCCTTGGTGCAGGCAGTTGCCTCGACCACCATCGACAGAAGATGGCCCTTGGTGTGGATAGTTGCATCGAACATCATCGACACATGCTGGGCCTTGGTGCAGACGATTACCTCGACCACCATCGACAGAAGATGGCTCCCAGTACGGGCGGTTGCCTCGAACACCATCAGCTTGTGCAAGGCCTTGGTGCAGGTGATTACCTCGACCACCATTGACACAAGATGGCCCATGGTGCGGGCGGTTAAGTTGAACACCATCGACACATGCTGGGCCTTAGTACGGGCAATTGTCTCGAACACCATCGACACATGCTAGGCCTTGATGTGGGCGATTACCTCGACCACCATCGATAGAAGATGGCCCCTGGTGTAGGTGATTACCTCAAGCACCATCGACTCAAGCCGGCCCTTGGTGCGAGCTCTTGCCTCAACCACAATCGACAGACGATGGCCCTCGGTACGGGCAGTTGCCTCGAGCACCATCGGCATAAACTAGCCCTTGGTGTGGGCTCTTGCCTCGACCACAATCGACAGAAGATGGCCCCTGATGTGGATGATTGCCTCGACCACCATCGGTATAAGATAGCCCTTGGTGTGGGTGGTTGTATCGAATGCCATTGACACATGTTGGTCCTTGGTGCTGGCGGTTGCCTCGACTACCATCGACACATGCTGGGCCTTAGTGTGGGTGGTTGCCTCAAACACTATCGGCACGTGCTAGGCCTTGGTGCTGGCGGTTGCCTCGAGCACCATCGACACAAGCCGGCCTTTGGTGCGAGCTCTTCCCTCGACCACCATCGGCAGAAGATGGCCCCTGGTGCGGGCGGTTACGTCGAACACCATCAGCACATGCTAGCCCCTAGTGCGAGCGATTACCTTGAACACCATCGA
>NC_143169.1:6255000-6260000 GCF_047325235.1 Durio zibethinus | reverse complement strand
TGTAAGGAAGCTGATTGGCAGGATCCCTCGCGAGTGCACCGCCGATCAACCTTGATCTTTTGAGAAGGGTTTGAGTGCGAGCATGCCCGTCAGGACTCGAAGGATGGTGAACTATGCCTGAGCAGGGTGAAGCCAAAGGAAACTCAGGTAGAGGCCCACAGTGATACTGATGTGCAAATTGTTCGTCTGACTTGGGTATAGGGGCGAAAGACTAATTGAACCGTCTAGTAGCTGGTTCCCTTCGAAGTTTCCCTTAGGATAGCTAGAGCCCCCGTCGAGTTCTATCAGTAAAGCCAATGATTAGAGGCATCAGGGGCGCAACGCCCTCGACCTATTCTCAAACTTTAAATAGCTAGGACAATGCGGCTGCTTCGTTGAGCCACGCCACGGAATTGAGAGCTCCAAGTGGGCCATTTTTGGTAAGCAAAACTGGCAATGCGAGATGAACTGGAAGTTGGGTTACGGTGACCCAGAAACCACAAAGGGTGTTGGTCGATTAAGACAACAGAATGGTGGTCTTGGAAGTCAAAATCCGGTAAGGAGTGTGTAACAACTCACCTGTCGAATCAACTAGCCCCAAAAATGGATGGTGCTTAAGCGTGTGACCTATACCCGACCGTCGGGGCAAGGGCCAGGCCCCGATGAGTAGGAGGGCATGGCAGTCACCGTAAAACTCGAGGGGTGAGCCCGGACGGAATGGCTGTCGGTGTAGATCTTGGTGGTAGTAGCAAATATTCAAATGAGAACTTTGAAGGCTAAAAAGGGGAAAGGTTCCATATGAACAGCACTTGCACATGGGTTAGTTGATCCTAAGAGACGGGGGAAGCCCATCTGACAGTGCGCCTCGCACGAGCTTTGAAAGGGAATTGGGTTAAAATTCTTGAACCGGGATGCGATGGTTGACGGCAACGTTAAAGAGTTCAGAGACGTCACTGGGGGCCTCGAGAAGAGTTATCTTTTTTATTTAACAGCCCACCCACCTTGGAAATGACTCAGCTGGAGGTAGGGTCCTACAGCTGGAAAAGCACTGCACATCGCGTCGTGTCCGGTGCGCCCCCAATGGCACTTGAAAATTTAGAGGATCGAGTGCCGTCCGTGCCCGGTCATACTCATAATCGCATCAGGTCTCCAAGGTGAATAGCCTCTAGTTGATGGAACAATGTAGGCAAGCAAAGTTGGCAAAATAGATCCGTAACCTCAGAAAAAAGATTGGCTCTGAGGGCTAGGCACGGGGGTCCCAGTCTCAAACCCGTCAGCTATCGGTGCACTGCTCGAGCTACCCTCGCGGTGAGAGCGGGTCACTGCATGCTGGTCGAAGGACGGATTGGGAACGGCTCCCTCGGGGGCTTTCCTCGGATGATGAACAGTCGACTCAAAACTAGTACAGACAAGGGGAATCTAACTGTTTAATTAAAACAAAGCATTGCGATGGTCCTTACGGATGCTCACACAATGTGATTTCTACCCAGTGCTCTGAATGTCAAAGTGAAAAAATTCAACCATGCGCGGGTAAACGACGGGAGTAACTATGACTCTCTTAAGGTAGCCAAATGCCTCGTCATTTAATTAGTGATGCGCATGAATGGATTGATAAGATTCCCACTGTCCCTGTCTACTATCCAGTGAAACTATAGCCAAAGGAACAGGCTTGACGAAATCAGTGGGGAAAGAAGACCCTGTTGAGCTTGACTCTAGTCCAACTTTGTGAAATGACTTGAGAGGTGTAGGATAAGTGGGAGCCCCCGGGCGAAATTGAAATACCACTACTTTTAACGTTATTTTACTTATTTCATGAATCGGAGGCGGGGCACGACCCCTTCTTTTGGACCTAAGGCCGGCCTCGATCGATCGATTTGGGCAAAAAATGTTGTCAGGTGGGGAGTTTGGCTGGGGTGACACATTTGTTAAAAGATAACGTAGGTGTCCTAAGATGAGCTCAACAAGAACAGAAATCTCGTGTGGAACAAAAGGGTAAAAGCTTGTTTGATTCTGATTTCCTATACGAATACGAACCGTGAAAGCATGGCTTATCGATCTTTTAGACCTTCGGGATTTAAAGCTAGAGGTGTTGAAAAGTTACCATAGGGATAACTAGCTTGTGGCAGGCAAGCGTTCATAGCGACGTTGCTTTTTAATCCTTCGATGTCGGCTCTTCCTATCATTGTGAAGCAAAATTCACGAAGTGTTGGATTGTTCACCCATTAATAGGGAACATGAGCTGAGTTTAGATTGTCGTGAGACAGGTTAGTTTTACCCTACTGATGATGGCATTGTGATAGTAATTCAACCTAGTGCGAGAGGAACCGTTATTCACACAATTGGTCATCGCGCTTGGTTGAAAAGCCAGTGGCTTGAAGCTACCGTGCGCTGGATTATGACTAAACACCTCTAAGTCAAAATTCAGGCTAGAAGCGACTCATGCGCCAGCTGCCCGATTGCCTACCCGCAGTAGGGGCCCATGGCACCCAAAGGCACGTGTCGTAGGTGTAGCCCCCACGGTGGACGAGTCACGCGGGCCTCTTAGGAGCTCAATTCCCACCGAGCGATGGGTAGAATCTTTTGTAGATAACTTAAATATGTAACGGGGTATTGTAAGTGGCAGGGTGGCCTTGCTACCACGATCCACTGAGATTCAGCAATTTTGTCGCTTCGATTCATCCCTCCCCTCATTGACCTTCCTTTTTTTCACGTCACCCCCCTTTGGGGTTGGTGCGGGCCCTGGTGAGGGCGATTACCTCGATCACCATCGACACATGCAGGCCCTTGGTGCGGGCGATTACCTCGAACACCATCGACACGTGCTGGGCCTTGGTGCGAGTGGTTACCTCAACCATCATCGACACAAGATGGCCCCTGGTACGAGTAATTACGTCGAACACCATCGGCACATGCTAGGCCTTGGTACGAGCGGTTGCCTTGACCACCATCGATAGAAGATGGCCCTTGGTAAGGGCGGTTGCCTCGACCACCATTGGCACAAGGCGACCCTTGGTGCAGGCTCTTACCTTGACCACAATCGGCAGAAGATGGCCACTGGTGCGAGCGGTTACCTCGACCACCATCGGCATAAGATGGCCCCCTGTGCGTCGATTGCATCGAACACTATCGGCACATGCTGGGCCTTGGTGCAGGCGGTTACCTCGACCACCATCGGCATGTGCTAGGCCTTAGTGCGGGCGATTGCCTCGAGCACCATCGACACAAGCCGGCCCTTGGTGCGGGCTCTTACCTCGACCACCATTTGCATAAGATGGCCCCTAGTATGGGCGGTTACCTCGAACACCATCGACACATGCCTGGCCTTGGTACGAGTGGATGCCTCGAGCATCATCAGCACTAGTTGGCCCTTTGTGCGGGCGGTTACCTCGACCACCATAAGCACAAAATGGCCCTTGGTGCGGGCGGTTATGTCGAACACCATCGACACATGCTGGGCCTTGGTGAGAGCGGTTGCCTCGATCACCATCGGTAGAAGATGGCCCTTGTTACAGGCGGTTGCCTCGAGCACCATCGGCACAAGTCAACCCTTGGTGCGGGCTCTTACCTCGACCACAATCGATAGAAGATGGCCCCTGATGCGAGCGGTTGCCTCGACCACCATCGGCATAAGCCGACCCTTGGTGCGGGCGGTTGCCTCGACCACCATCTGCACAAGATGGCCCCTGGTGCGAGTGGTTGCATCGAACACCATCGACACATGCTGGCCCCTGGTGCGGGCGGTTACCTCAAACACCATTGGTACGTGCTGGGCCTTGGTGCAGGCGGTTGCCTCAACCATCATCGACAGAAGATGGCCCTTGGTGCGGGCGTTTGCCTCGACCACCATCGGCACAATCCGACTTTTGGTGCGGGCGATTGCCTCGAGCACCATCGGCACAAGCTGGCCCTTGGTGAGGGCGATTGCCTCGAACACCATCGGCATGTACTGGGCCTTGGTATGGGCAGTTGCCTTGACCACCATTGGCACAAATCGGCCCTTGGTGCGGGCTCTTGCCTCGACCACCATCGATAAAAGATGGCCCCTGGTGTGGGTGGTTGCGTCAAACACCATCGGCACATGCCGGGCCTTTGTGCGGGCGGTTGCCTCGAACACCATCGACACATTCCGGGCCTTGGTGTGGGCACATGCCTCGAGCTGGTGCGAGTCGTTGCCTCGACCACCATCGGCACATGCTAGCCCTTGGTGCAGGCAGTCGCATCGACCACCATCGGCACGCGTTGGCCCTTGGTGCAGGCACATGCCCCAACCACCATCAGCACCTGCTCACCCTCAGTGCGGGATATGCCTGTTCGGAAAATGTGTCCCCGTTTCAGACACTTTAACGTCTACTGGTAGCATATCTATAAAATCTTTAATGCTTTTTAGGAGGTGGTGGTGTGCATGATGGGCTTCCCATTGCGTACACCCAGGGCAACGTCCCTCGAACGAAATACAGGGTGTGAATGCCTTTCAAACATTTTGTCTGACGACTGGTTGCTCTAGTGATCGGTAGGCACCCATGGCCTCGATCGGTTGGCGTTTATGCAAAAAAGGGGAGCTGAGCTCGAGCCCGTGCATGTGGCAGGTGCTGGCCTGACCCCAGACCAAGTCCTTGAATTGGGCAATGATTCTCTGGGGTGGTACGAGCAGAAGCCGTGGTTGCGGGCTTGGCTCGGCCAGGTCTCTTAGTATTTGACGATCTCACAGTCCCTTCTCATCGACCACAAAAATGCCTAGGCCTCGACAAGGCCGTGCGCGCAGCTGATGCTGCCCTAGACCCAAGGAACAAGTCCCTGAATCAGGCAACGTCCCCCTGGAATGGTGTCAGCAGAGCTCACGCATGCGATCCCGATCGAGCCAAGCATTGGTGGTGTCACTTTGTTGTTGCCTGTCGGATGGCAGAGGCAGTCTCATGGCCCTTGCTCATGTTTTTCTCATGCCAAGCGGTTGTGGCATGGCCTCACACGTCGTTTCCTCTGCTCGTTCGTCGAGTAATCGATCAGGTGGGTTGTGGACCGAC
>NC_143169.1:6240000-6250000 GCF_047325235.1 Durio zibethinus | reverse complement strand
AACCATGACCCACAAGATCACGAGAGGCCATCTTTCGCCCGCCCCCTTCCTCTAGAGCCCAACGGGTGGGGGGTCGGAGGGGGGACGACAATGCATGACACCCAGGCAGGCGTGCCCTTGGCCTAATGGCTTGGGGCACAACTTGCGTTGAAAGACTCAATGGTTCATGGGATTCTGCAATTCACACCAGGTATCGCATTTTGCTACGTTCTTTATCGATGCGAGAGCTGAGATATCCATTGCCGAGAGTCGTTCAATTTTTTCGCGATAAAAGCAGTCGCCGTGCCGCCCGCGCACGCATCGCGGACGGAATGGTGACGGTGCGAGGGCTCCATTTTTGTTTCGGTTCCTTGGCGTGATTCGCGCTGAGGGTTCGTTGTTCAGCGACTGGTGAGACGACATCGATCGTTCTGCCTTCCCCGTAGGGGGGACGGAGCCACCATTACACCCGCCCAGGGTCGAAGGGGGCTTGAGGCGCGGGGGCACCCTCGCCCCCTCGGTGTTTCATTAACGCGTCCGTGGGTCGTCTGTCGAGCGGGGTTTCGACAATGATCCTTCTATAGGTTCACCTACAGAAACCTTGTTATGACTTCTCCTTCCTCTAAATGATAAGGTACAGTGGACTTCTCACAACATCACGGGCAGCGGACCATCCACATCGCCGCGATTTGAACACTTTACTGGACCATTCAATCGGTAGGAGCGATAGACGGTGTGTACAAAGGGCAGGGACGTAGTCAACGCGAACTGATGACTAGCGCTTACTAGGAATTTCTCGTTGAAGACCAACAATTGCAATGATCTATCCCTATCACGATGAAATTTCAAAGATTACCCGAGCCTGTTGACCAAGGCTATAGACTCGTTGAATACATCAGTGTAGCGCACGTGCAGCCCAGAACATCTAAGGGCATCACAGACCTATTATTTCCTCAAACTTCCTTGGCCTACACGGCCATAGTCCCTCTAAGAAGCTAGCCATGAAGGATCACCTCTGCTAGCTAGTTAGCAGGCTGAGGTCTCGTTCGTTAACGAAATTAACCAAACAAATCGCTCCACTAACTAAGAACGGCCATGCACCACCACCCATAGAATCAAGAAAGAGCTCTCAGTCTGTTAATCTTTACTATGTCTGGACCTGGCAAGTTTTTCCGTGTTAAGTCAAATTAAGCCGCAGGCTCCACTCCTGGTGGTGCCCTTCCATCAATTCCTTTAAGTTTCAGCCTTGTGACCATACTCCCCTCGGAACCCAAAGACTTTGATTTCTCCTAAGGTGCCGACGGAATCCTAAAAGTAACATCCACTGATCCCTGGTCGACATCGTTTATGGTTGAGACTAGGACGGTATCTGATCATCTTCGAGCCCCCAACTTTCGTTCTTGATTAATGAAAACATCCTTGGCAAATGCTTTCGTAGTTGTTCATCTTTCATAAATCCAAGAATTTCACCTCTGACTATGAAATATGAATGCCCTCGACAGTCCCTATTAATCATTACTCCGATCCCAAAGGCCAACACAATAGGATCGAAATCCTATGATGTTATCCCATGCTAATGTATACAAGCGTAGGCCTGCTTTGAGCACTCTAATTTCTTCAAAGTAATAACGTCGAAGGAACAACCCGGGCAATTAAGTCTAGGAGCACATCACCTGCAGTAGGGACGAGTAGATCGGTGTTCACCGTGAGACGGATCGGATGCAGCCGTAGTTCCAACTACGAGCTTTTTAACTGCAATAACATAAATATATGCTATTGGAGCTGGAATTACCGCGATTGCTGGCACCAGAGTCGCCCTCCAATGGATCCTTGTTAAGGGATTTAGATTATACTCATTCCAATTACCAGACACATGAGGCCCGGTATTGTTATTTATTGTCACTTTCTCCCCGTGTCAGGATTGGGTAATTTGCACGCCTACTGCCTTCCTTGGATGTGGTAGCCGTTTCTCAGGCTCCCTCTCCGGAATCGAACCCTAATTCTCCATCACCCATCACCACCATAGTAGGCCACTATCCTACCATCAAAAGTTGATAGGGCAAAAATTTGAATGATGCGTCACTAGCACAAAGGCCGTGCGATCCATCGAGTTATCATAAATCATCAGAGCAATAGGCATAGCCTACGTCGACCTTTTATCTAATAAATGCATCCCTTTCCAAAAGTCAGGGTTTGTTGCACGTATTAGCTCTAAAATTACTACGGTTATTTGAGTAGTAGATACCATCAAACAAACTATAACTGATTTAATGAGCCATTCGCAGTTTCACAGTCTGAATTAGTTCATACTTACACATGCATGGCTTAATCTTTGAGACAAGCATATGACTACTGGCAGGATCAATCAGGTAGCATTCCTTTAGGACGTTGGCACCATATGGGCCTCGATACATCGACCGAGTGATGGAGAGAGCCTGACATAGAGCACAAGTGTCGTGCGTGAGCACGTGAAATACGTAGCATCAGATGAACGGGGGTTGAGAGCCCGCGCTCGCTAAACGTTTCACATCCGAGAGCACGATCGAATGCCGGTGCACCAATGCACTGGGACACCGACCACGATTGACGTCCAACTCGTGGCCCCTCGAGAATCCTAGTAAGTTTCTTTTCCTCTGCTTATTGATATGCTTAAACTAAACGGGATCACTTGTCTGACCTGGGGTGGTGACACGAGCATTGATCGAGTGATACCGAGGGTCCGAAGGGGTCCGGGTGGACAAGGAGCATGCATCATCGAGAACGAGGCATGTCGGGAGCTCTACCACCGAGGTCATAGCACTGTCGTTGCTGGGGACTTGTTTTTGGGCCAACCGTGACCCACGGGATCGCAGGAGGCCATCTTTCACCCACCTTATTCCCTTGGAGCCCGACGGGAGGGGGGTCGAAGAGGGAGTGATGGTGCATGACACCCAGGCAGGTGTGCCCTCGACCTAATGGCTTGGGGCGTAACTTGCGTTCAAAGACTCGATCGTTCATGGGATTCTACAATTCATACCAAGTATCACATTTCGTTACGTTCTTCATCGATGCGAGAGTCGAGATATCCGTTGCTGAGAGCCGTTCAGTTTTTTCATGACAAAAAGAGTCGCAGTGCCACCTGTACATGCACCTCGGACGAAATGGCGACGGCACGCGCGCTCCGTTTTCATTTTGGTTCCTTGGGGTGATTCGCGTCGGGGGTTCGTTGTTCAGTGGCAGGCAAGATGACGCTGATTGTTTCGCCCGCCCAATAGGGGGGACGGAGCGACCGTCGTGCCCGCCCGGGGTCGGAGGGGGCTTGGGGTGCGGGGGCACCCTTGCCCCCTCGATGTTTCATTAACGCATCCGTGGGTCATCCATCGAGCGGGGTTTCGATAATGATCCTTCCACAGGTTCACCTATGAAAACCTTGTTACGACTTGTCCTTCCTCTACATGATAAGGTTCAGTGGACTTCTCACGACGTCGCGGGTGACGGACCGTCCATGTCGTCACGATCTGAACACTTCACCGGACCATTCAATCGGTAAGAGCGATGGCGGTGTGTACAAAGGGTAGGGACATAGTCAACGTAAGCTGATGACTCACGCTTACTAGGAATTCCTCGTTGAAGACCAACAAATGCAATGATCTATCCCCATCATGATGAAATTTCAAAGATTACCCGGGCCTGTCGGGTAAGGCTATAGACTCGTTGAATACATCAGTGTGGCGCGCGTGCGGCCCAGAACATCTAAGGGCATCACAGACCTGTTATTGCCTTAAACTTCCTTGGCCTAAGCGGCCATAGTCCCTTTAAAAAGCTAGCCATGAAGGATCACCTCTACGTAGCTAGTTAGTAGGCTGAGGTCTCGTTCGTTAACGAAATTAACTAGATAAATCGCTCCACCAACTAAGAACGACCATGCACCACCATCTATAGAATCAAGAAAGAGCTCTCAATTTATCAATCCTTACTATGTCTGGACCTGGTAAGTTTCCCTGTGTTGAGTCTAATTACGTCACAGGCTCCACTCCTAGTGGTGCCCTTCCATCAATTGCTTTAAGTTTCAGCCTTGCGACCATACTCCCCATGGAACCCAAAGACTTTGATTTCTCATAAGGTGCCGACGGAGTCCTAAAAGTAACATCCACTGATCCCTGGTCGACATCGTTTATGGTTGAGACTAGGACGGTATCTGATCATCTTCGAGCCCCCAACTTTCGTTCTTGATTAATGAAAACATCCTTGGCAAATGCTTTCGTAGTTGTTCATCTTTCATAAATCCAAGAATTTCACCTCTGACTATGAAATATGAATGCCCTCGACTGTCCCTATTAATCATTACTCCGATCCCAAAGGCCAACACAATAGGATCGAAATCTTATGATGTTATCCCATGCTAATGTATACAAGCGTAGGCCTGCTTTGAGCACTCTAATTTCTTCAAAGTAACAGAGCTGGAGGAATGACTCAGGCAATTAAGTCTAGGAGCGCATCATCGGTAGTAGGGACAAGTAGACCGGTGCTCACCATGAGGTAGATCGGATGACCCAACCCTAGTTCCAACTACCAGTTTTTTAATTGCAACAACTTAAATATACGCTATTGGAGCTGGAATTACCACGGTTGTTGGCACCAGACTTGCCCTCCAATGGATCATCGTTAAGGGATATAGATTGTACTCATTCCAATTACCAGACTCATGGAGCCCGGTATTCTTATTTCTTGTCACTACCTCCCCATGTCAGGATTAGGTAATTTGTGCACCTGCTGCCTTCCTTGGATGTGGTAGCCATTTCTCAAGCTCCCTCTCCGAAATCAAACCCTAATTCTCCATCCCCTGTCACCACCATAGTAGGCCACTATCCTACCATCGAAAATTGATTGGGCAGAAATTTGAATGATGCGTCGCTGGCATAAAGGCCGTGCAATCCATGAGTTATCATGAATCATCAGAGCAATGGGCATAGCCCGCGTCGACCTTTTATCTAATAAATGTATCCCTTCCAGAAGTCAGGGTTTGTTGCACGTATTAGCTTTAGAATTACTACGGTTATTCGAGTAGTAGATACCATCAAACAAACTATAACTGATTTAATGAGCCATTCCCAGTTTCACAGTCTGAATTAGTTCATACTTACACATGCATGGCTTAATCTTTGAGACAAGCATATGACTACTGGCAGGATCAACCAGGTAGCATTCCTTCAAGACGTTGGCACCGCGTGGGCCTTGACGCATCGATCGAGCGACGGAGAGAGCTCGATACGAAGTGCAAGCATTGTGCGTGTCGAGCACATGAAATACATAGCATCGGACGAACGGGGGCCGAGAGCCTGTGCCCGCTAAACGTTTCGCATCTGAGAGCACGATCGAACGTCGGTGCACCAATGTGGCCATGAAGGATTGGGTGATGCACTTGGGACACCGACCATGATTGACGTCTAACCCATGCCCCTCGGGACACGAAACAGATGAGGGATGGCGAGACATCTGGTTTCCATCGATTCAGGTATGCAACATAGGATCCTGATCGCCCCCATGGGTATGCAACCGCATGGGGGGAGATTGAAGAGGATGATGGGTCGATAGTTTGATGCATAGAGCACGGAGCGTACCCACATGCACAACCATAGCACCACTCATATGCCCATTACGTACAAGTGGCAGTATCCACGCACGTCGGTCCACAATCCACTTGATCGATTACTTGACGAGCGAACGGAGGAAATGACGTGTGAGGCCACACCACAACTACTTGGCATGAGAAAAACACGAGCAAGGGCCATGAGACTGCCCCTGCCATCCGACAGGCAACAACAAAGCGACACCACCGATGCTTGGCCCGACCAAGACTGCACGCACGAGCTCCGCTGACACCACCCCAAAGGTACATTGCCCGATTCAGGGACTTGTTCCTGGGGTCTCGGGCAGCATCAGCTACATGCACGGCCTCGTCGAGCCCTAAGCATTTTTGTGGTCGACGAGAAGGGACCACGAGATCATCAAATATCGAGAGACCTGGATGGGCCAAGCCCGTAACCGTGACTTCTGCTCGTAGCACCCCAGGGAGTTGTTGCCCCATTCAGGGACTTGGTCTGGGGTTTAGGGCCGCATCTGTCATGTGCACGGGCTCGAGTTCGGCTCCCTTTTTTTGCATGCACGCCAACCGATCGAGGCCATGGGTGCCTACCGGTCACCGGAGCAACCAATCACTGGACAAAACGATCGGAAGGCATGCACGCCCTATATTTCGCTCGAGGGATGTTGCCTAGCTGTACGTAATGGGAGGCCCATCACACACACCTACTCCCCCCGTGGGAAGGGGAAGAGGGGGTGTCGGACCACCACCCCTTAAAGAGCATTAGAGATTTTACAGATATGCTATCAGTAGACGTTAAAGTGTTTGAAACGGGGACACTTTTTCCAAATAGACATATCTCGCACCGAGGGTGAGCAGGTGCCAATGGTGGTTAGGGCATGTGCCCGCACCAAGGGCTAGCGCGTGCCAATGGTGGTCGATGTGACTGCTCGTACCAAGGGCCAGCGTGCCAATGGTAGTCGATGTGACTACCTGTACTAAGGGCCAGCGTGTATCGATGGTGGTTGAGGCAACCCCCGCACCAACTCGAGGCATGTGCCCACACCAAGGCTCGACATGTGCCGATGGTGTTTGGGGTAACCACCCGCACCAAGGCCCGGCATGTGTCGATGGTGTTTGATGTAACCGCCTGCACCAGGGGCCATCTTTTGTTGATGGTGGTCGAGGCAAGAGCCCGCACCAAGGGCCGACTTGTGCCAATGGTGGTCAAGGCAACCGCCCGCAGCAAGGGCCATCTTCTATCGATGGTGGTTGAGGCAATCGCCCGCACCAAGGCCCAGCATGTGCCGATGGTGTTCAAGGCAATCGCCCGCACCAAGGGCCAGCTTGTGCCTATAGTGCTCGATGTAACTGCCCACACCAAGGGCCATCTTCTATCGATGGTGGTTGAGGTAACCGCCCGCACAAAAGTCCAGCACGTGCCGATGGTGTTTGAGGTAACCGCCCGCACCAGGGGCCAGCATGTGCCATTGGTGTTTGACGGAACCACTCACACCAGGGGCCATCTTCTGCCGATGGTGGTCGAGGTAAGAGCTAACACTAAGGGTCGACTTGTATCGATGGTGCTCGAGGTAACTGCCTGTACCAAGGTCGAGTACGTGCCGATGGTGTTCGAGGTAACTGCCTTCACCTAGGCCCAGCATGTGTCGATGGTGGTTGAGGTAACTGCCAGCACCAAGGCCCAACATGTGTAGATGGTGTTCGATGCAACCGCACGCACCAGGGGCCATCTTGTGTCGATGGTGGTTGAGGCAACTGCCCGCACCAAGGTCCAGCATGTGCTGAAGGTGTTCGATGCAACCGCCTGCACCAGGGGCCATCTTGTGCTGATGGTGTTCGATGCAACAGCCTGTACCAGGGGCTACCTTGTGCCCTAGGTGGTCAAGGAAATCGCCTACACCAACGACCGGCCAGTGCCGATGGTGCTCGAGGCAACGGCCCGTACCAAGGCCCGACACGTACCGATGGTATTCGAGGCAACCGCCTGCACCAAGGCTCAGCATGTGCCGATGGTGGTCAAAGCAACAGCCCGTACCATGACGTAGCATGTGCTGAAGGTGTTCGATGCAATCGCCTGCACCAGGGGCCATCTTGTGCTGATGGTGGTCGAAGCAATCGCCCGTACCAAGGGTCGACTTGTGCCGATGGTGGTCGAGACAACCGCCCGCACCAAGGGTCGGCATGTGTCGATGGTGATTGAGGCAACCACCCATACCAGGGCCTAGCTTGTGACGATGGTAGTCGAGGCAAGTGCCCGTACCAAAGGGCAGCTTGTGCCGATGATGGTCGATGCATGTGCCATCACCATGCACCATCATGTGCCATTGATGGTCGAGGCCTTGGCCGAAGTTCAATTTTGAGCCACAGTGCACATGTTGGGCTCAGGCATGTGCTGGTACCCTATTTTTGTCACCCGGGGCACCATCGTCGGAGCATCATCAGAGAACCTGATTGACGACATTAGGGGTTCTGACGATTAGGGGGCCGAGGGGTGTGCGCACATGATGTGCGATGGGTGCTGGTACTTGGCCCTTATATTGGCCCCTTATCCCTCATCAAACCTTGAGAACTTACACCCCCTTAAAAAGTATTTGAGATTTTATAGGTTTGCTGCCAGTATCCATTCAAGTGTCTGAAATGGGGACACTTTTTTCAAATGGTCACAAAATCTTCTCCACTTTGAGTTTTTAGCTAAAATGTTTTATGCATGCCAACAAAAATACAAGGATCACGTCTACAAAATTTGGGGCCAAAACTTCTTCTAAAAAAATTTTAAAAAATCTCGAACCGTAAAAAGTTTCAAAAATCATGAAAAATAGAAAATGAGTCGTCTTACCACGAAACTTCACATGAAGGCTTAGGGGACCATTGTATGAATTTACAAGCCATAAAAATGGCATTGGCATGGCAAAAATATGAAGATGTGCCTAAACCCACCTACCACCTGATGATGCACGGCTTGCGCATCCTGCCTCTCTGGCCGACGTAGTGCCCACTCGCTCATTTCATAGGTTGACTTAGGCATACGAAGTTCATTCCCAATCTAAGATCAGATCAGATTGAGGGTTGCGATAGCAGGACTTGCAGCGGGATCGATAACATGCAAAAAGGGGCCAGATTGATCCTCGACTTACGCATTCTGCCTCTCTAGCTGACTGAGCACCTGCACGCTCGTTTCATGGGTTGACTTAAGCATACAGAGTTCATTCCCAGTTTAAGCATACGGAGTTCATTCCCATTCTAAGCATACGGATCGGACCGAGGGTTGAGGCAACAGGACCAGCAACAGGATTGGCAGCATGCAGGAGGGATCGAGTCGATCCCCGATTTGCGCATTCTGCCTCTCCGACCGGTTAAGCACCCGCACGCTCGTTTCGTGGGTTGGCTTAGGCAAATGAGTTCATTCCATGTCTAAGCCCCAGTCGGACCGAGGGTTGTGGCACTAGGACTGACAGCGGGATCAGCAGCACCCACATGGGGACCGAGCCAATCCCTGGCTTGCACATTATGCCTCTTTGGTCGGCTCAGCACCCACATGCTCGTTTCATGGGTTGACTTAGGCATACGGAGTTCATTCCCGGTCTAAGCTCCAATCAGACTAAAAGACTCGTAGCGAGATCGATAACATGTAGAGGGGGACCGAGATGATCCTCGATTTACGCAGTCTGGCTCTCTGGTTGGCTGGACGCCCGTACGCTCATTTCATGGGTTGACTTAGGCATATGTAGTGCATTCTCGATCTCGACCAACCAAGGGCCAAAGGCTATCGATGGCATTTGGGGTAACAAACGAAGGGAACTAGCAGCGGGATCCTTGGTCGGCTCGCGCATCCTGCCCCCAACGATCGGTTTGGTGCTAAAACAAAAATTTGAGGGCTGACCAGGGTGAGCGAAGTTCATTCTCCATCGAGATCGGAGGACGGGGGGCCCCGAGTCACGTCCAATCTCGGAGGGGTCGACGTGAAAAGAAGGAAGGTCGACGGGGAAGGGATGAATCGAAGTGACAAAAAGGCTGAATCTCAGTGGATTGTGGCAGCAAGGCCATTCTGCCACTTACAATACCCCGTCACATATTTAAGTTGTCTGTAAAAGATTCTACCAGCGGCTCGATGGAAATTGAGCTCCAAAGAGGCCCGTGCGACTCGTCCGCTGTAGGGGTACACCTACGACACGTGCCTTTGGGGGCCATGGGCCCTTACTACAGGTCAGCAATCGAGCAGTGGGCACGCGCGTCACTTCTAGCCTGGATTTTGACTTAGAGGCATTCAGTCATAATCTAGGCACGGTAGCTTCACGATGACCAATTGTGTGAATCAACGGTTCCTCTCGTACTAAGTTGAATTACTATCGCGACGCCGCCATTAGTAGGGTAAAGCTAACCTGTCTCATGACGGTCTAAACCTAGCTCACATTCCCTATTGGTGGGTGAACAATCAAA
>NC_143169.1:6225000-6235000 GCF_047325235.1 Durio zibethinus | reverse complement strand
TGAGGGTGGAGTAGCCCTATACTTATAGTTAAGACTCCAGCTTACACTTAATGGTAATATCCCTAGAATAAAGGCTAAAATCATGGGATTATGCAGATTCCAATCAATCAGGATTATAACTCCTGATTTCTAGGGTCAACCAAATCTGCTTACTGATCCTGCATGCTTCCAAAAGCTTCCCTTGCGTGTCCAGCACCTTGGGCCCTTCTGGATGTGGTATGGGTAGCTTGTATGCAAGGCCTTGGCCTCATGGGCTAGCCTGCATGCTGGGCAGGCGTTCTGACCTCGTCTCCTAGGCCTTGCATACAAATACTCGACAGTGCGCTTGGTCTGCGGGCCTCAACCTCTGGCTCGCCTGCTGGTGCGCCTGATGTGCCTGGCATGCCTGCCCAGGGCATGACATTCTCCCCTACCTGATTACGCAATGCCCTCGTTGCGTCTTCTGCATGGTACTACCTGATCTGGTCCCCGAACAACCATAAGTCATCTGCTGGATCCCGACTTGCCTCACTATCTGAAAGTCCCTTCCAGCGTACCAAGTACTCTTATCTTGGTTGATAATTTTTCTATCTCACCTCTCGGTCAGCTATGATGTTGTGGACCTCTTTCTCATATGAGGCTCTTGCTCCCAATGGTGCACACTTTGACTCTGCCCGTCCTGGATCTCCTTCATCCTCATGGAATGGCTTGAGCATGCTTACATGGAACACAGGTTGCACCCTCAATTTGGGTGGCATATCCAGCTTGTAGGCAACCTTGCCTACCCTCTTGACTACTTGGAAAGGTCCCTCATACCTCCAAACTAGGCCTTTGTGCAGCCCCCTATGGCACACAATGGAATGCAGCTTCACCAACACCAAGTCTCCAACCTGGAACTGCACGTCCCACCTATTTTGGTCTGCCCATTTCTTCGACCTCTTGGCCGTCTTGTGTAGACAAACTCTGGCCAAGTCAGTTTGCTCCTGCCATGCCTTGGCAAACTTGTATGCTGTTGGATTCGGCCCTGTATAACCTGCAGCAATTGAACCGAGTGTTAGTGGTTGTTGCCCTGTCACAACCTTAAATGGGCTCTTGTTCGTTGCCTCGCTCCTTTGCAAGTTGTAGGAAAACTGTGCAACATCTAATAGCTTTGGCCAGTCCCTTTGTGTGGCACTCACATAGTGCCTAAGGTAGACCTCCAATAGTCCATTCACTCGTTCTATCTACCCATCAGTCTGCGGATGCATGCTGGTGAAAAAGTTCAAGTCTGACCCCAACAGCTTGAACAACTCAGTCTAAAACCTGCCCGTGAAACGCCCATCCCGATCACTAACAATGGTCCTCGGCACTCCCCAGTACTTAACAATGTTCTTCAGGAACAATCGAGCTGCCTCCTCAACTGGGCACTCCTTGGTTGCTGGAATGAAGATTCCATACTTGGAAAACCTATCCACCACTACCATGATGCTTCCAAACTCTTCTACTTTTGGTAGACCGACTATAAAGTCTAGAGAAACACTCTCCCATGGTCGCTCTGGCACTGGCAATGGCTTCAAGAGACCTCTTGGTTTTTTGAGCTCCACCTTATCCTGTTGGCACACAAGATAAGTCTTCACATAGGCCTCCGCATCGTTCCTTATGTGCGGCCAGTAGTACCGGTCTTCGATCAGCGCCAAGGTGCAGCTCACTCCTGGATGTCCAACCCACCTTGAGTCGTGACATTCTTGCAAAACTTCCTTACGGAGCTTCCCATGCTACGACACAAATAGTCTACTGCCCCTGGTGTACAACAAGCCATCCTGTAACCAAAATCGCCTAGTCTTACCTTGCTGGGTGTACTCCATAAGAGCCTTGGCTGTAGGATCATACGTAAGTCCCTCCTTGATGCGGGACACCAGTGACACCTCTGGTTGGCTAATGGCAGCAAGGTTAGCCTTCCTGCTCAGGGCGTTTGCCACTAGGTTCGCCCGCCTCGACTTGTACTCCATCTGGAAATCAAATTTTGTAAGAAAATCTTGCCATCTCGCCTGCTTGGGGGATAGCTTCTTCTGTGTCTGGAAGTAGCTGGTCGCCACATTGTCCATCCTAACCACGAACCTCGACCCCAACAGGTAATGGTGCCAAGTGTGCAAGTAGTGCACCATTGCAGTCATCTCCTTCTCTTGGACCATGTACTTGTGTTCAGTCTTGTTCAGTTTCTTGCTCTCGAACACGACTGGACATCCCTCCTACATCAACACGCCCCCTATGGAAAAGTTTGATGTGTCTGTATGCACCTCATATGGCTTGGCATGGTCTAGCAAGGTCAAGACTGGCTCTTCAGTCACAGCCTACTTCAACCTATCGAAGGCTTCCTGGCACCTGCGCTTTACTCCCATGCTCTCCCTTTCTTGAGCAAGTCAGTCAATGGCATGGCTATTGCTGAGTGGCCTTTGATGAAGCGCCTGTAGTAGTTAACCAGTCCAAGGAATGATCTCAACTCAGTGACCTTGGCTGGCGTTTGCCACTCTAGGATGGCATGCACCTTGCCTTCATCCATGCGTATCCTGCCACCTCCCACTATGTGGCCAAGGAACGGGATCTCTTACTGGGTTAATGAGCACTTCTCCCTCTTGACAAACAGCTTGTGCACCCATAACACCTCGAACACTTGTCTCAAGTGGTCTACATGCTCTCCCAAAGTTTGGCTATAGATCACAATGTCATCCAAATAAACCATAACAAATCGATCAAGGAATGATTGAAGTACCTTGTTCATAAGGGTGCAGAATGTTGTTGAGGCATTCGTGAGTCTGAAAGGCATCACCAAAAACTCATACGAACCATATCGAGTGACACATGCTGTCTTTGGCTCATCTCCCTCCGTGATCTTGACTTGATAGTAGCTCGACCTCAAATGTAGCTTGGTGAACCACTTTGCGCTCCCAAGTTGATCGAACAAGTCCGTAATGAGTGGCATGGGGTACTTGTTCTTGTTGGTCAGCTTGTTCAAAGCCCGGTAGTCTATGCATAGTCGTAACGACCCATCATGCTTGCGTTAGAATAGAACCGGTGCACCATAGAGTGCCTTCAATAGCTGATAAAGCTAGCATCAACTAACTATT
The DNA here is from genome assembly GCF_047325235.1 of Durio zibethinus. Taxonomy (NCBI): domain Eukaryota; kingdom Viridiplantae; phylum Streptophyta; class Magnoliopsida; order Malvales; family Malvaceae; genus Durio; species Durio zibethinus. The sequence continues at coordinate 6,231,917 of NC_143169.1, read as the reverse complement.
TGAGCTGCTTCCTCAACTCCTCCAACTCTAGTGGAGACATTCGGTAAGGGGCTCTAGCTGGTGGCTTGGCCTCGGACACCAGCTCGATCTTGTGGTCCACCTCCCTTTTAGGTGGTAGCTTGCTAGGTAGCTTTGCGGGCATCACATTACAAAAGGTCTTCAGCACCTTTAGCACCTCCAAGGGTGACTCGATCTCCTTCTCCCTTGGCTCATCATATTTCAGGGCTGCTAAGAAGGTGTCTTCTTCCCTGCTTACCGCCTTGGCAAATTGGATGGTTGACACCATCCACGACCCAACTCTAGACCCTTTCCTCAATGGCACTAGGCATTGGCACCATGCATCCAAGATGCAAACACAATCGACAAAAGGCATAAAAAGGGCGTTAATCCGAACAAGGAAATCCAACCCGATCACAAACTCATAGTCGTCGAAGGGTATTACTTCTATGGTCTCCTTGCCTTTCCAGTCTCCAAGCTGTAACTCCACTCCCCGTGCTACTCCAATGGTTGGAACCTCCTTGGAGTTTACCGTTTTAATGGTACCAGTCCCTTTCTGCACCTTTAGTCCATGCTTTCGAGCTCCATCACCTGAAATAAAAAGATGTGAGGCACCTGTGTCCACCAGTGTGCTCACCTTCTGATCTGTAACCATCAAATCCGTAAACATCAAGCCCTTTGGCTTATGGCTCCCCTTACTCTAGATAGCATTGAGCACCAACGACCCAAGCTTTGCTACCTCTGACTCTGGCTCCTCGTCAGACTCCTTGTCTACAGCAGCCAGCTTGCCCTTTTTCGGGTAATTACATGCTATGTGGCTCCCTCCATATAAGTAGCATGCTAGTGGCTCTCGGTCTCTCTCTGCTTTCCACTTGCCTGCTGGTGGCTTCCTCTCACCATTCTTGGTTGAATGGTCTCGATCTCCATCCTTGGACTCTAGGTCATGGTTCTTCCCCTTGGACTGCTTATTTCGATCCCTATCGTCCCTGCCCTTACCTTTGGGCTTGGAAGACTCGAACTTGTTTAGAGGCTTGAACTCTATCAAGGCCTTGACAGTAGTCATGGCTTTAGCCAAGTTATGAACTCCCTTCCATTGTAGCTCATGCTTCACCCATGGCTTTAGCCCATCCATGAAAGCAAATAAGGTGTCCTTCATGCTTAGATCCAAGATCTGTAGCATTAGTTCAGAGAATTTTTGGCTAAGCTAGCGTAACTTTGCCCATGCCTCATCATCGGCATACTCTGAGTAAAATTGCTTTCTGAACTCCTTTTGGAACTCTGCCCAGGTTCCAATCTTGGCATTCCCACACCTGACATCATCACACTTGCACCTCCACCATAATAAGGCTACATCAGTGAGATACATAGCAGTGGTGCTTACCTTTATCACCTCGTCTTGCATGTCCATGGCCTGGAAGTACTGCTCCATACCCCAAAGGTAGTTGTCTACTTCTTTGGCTACCCTAGTCCCCTTAAACTCCTTAGGCTTGGGGACATCCAATCTGGACTTGGACACTCTAGCAAACATGCCATTCCCAATGGCAGTCTTGCAAGCAATGACCTCACTGGTAAGCTCCTCCATCTGCTGGTGCATGGCCTCTATGCCGTCTTGCAAAGTCAGCACTTTAGCCTCCAAGGCCCCATTCTTTTGGGTGAACAAGTCCAAGCCTTTGTTGAGAGCAGCTGTAGCTCACTTTGGATCTCCTCCCTCATGGAGTCTAGCGATGCAATGTGAGTCTCTACCTCCTCAAGCTTCTCCCCCATGTCGCCCATGGTCACCTCCACCTTGGCCAGCCTACCGTCCATGGTAGACAAGATATCTCTAGAATTGTCTTTCCTACCTCTTCCACACCCATGCTCCTAGGCCTCTGGTTGTTGGTTAGCAGCGTCACTTCGGGATGCCATCTCCTCAATCATGATCTAACCTACACAACATAAACACGTAGAATCAAACTTGCTCTGATACCAACTGATAGCAACTGTCACGGGCTCCAACCTTAGACTCAGAATCCGTGCGGCCTTAGCCTTGGAATCTCCTCCTTTATGCCTAAGTCAGCCTAAAACACAAGCATGCAGGCACTAGAACAATGGGCAGGGCTGATTACGCAAGTTAAAGAGAAATAGGATAACAAGGCAGAATGCTGGAAATGTTCTTGTATTCACTGAAACATAAGTGTTTGATGGTGTACAAATGAGGGTGGAGCAGCCCTCTATTTATAGTTGAGGCTCCAGCTTACACTTAATGGCAATATCCCTAGAATAAAGGCTAAAATCATGGGATTATACAGATTTCATTCAATTAGGATTATAACTCCTGATTTCTAGGGTCAACCAAATCTGCTTACTGATCTACATGCTTCCAGAAGCTTCCCTTGCGTGTCCAGCACCTTGAGCCCTTTTGGATGTGGTGCAGGCAGCTTGTATGCTAGGCCTTGGTCTCACGGGCTGGCCTGCAAGTTGGGCGGGTGTTTTGACCTCGTCTCCTAGGCCTTGCACGTAAATACCCGTCAGTACGCCTGGTTACTAGGAATTCCTCATTGAAGACCAACAATTGCAATGATCTATCCCCATCACGATGAAATTTTAAAGATTACCCGGGCCTGTCGGCCAAGGCTATAGACTCGTTGAATATATTAGTGTAGCGTGCGTGCGGCCCAAAACATCTAAAGGCATCACAGACCTGTTATTGCCTCAAACTTTCTTGGCCTAAGCGGCCATAGTCCCTCTAAGAAGCTAGCCACGAAAGATCACCTCCACGTAACTAGTTAGCAGGCTGAGGTCTCATTCGTTAACAGAATTAACCAGACAAATCGCTCCACCAACTAAGAATGGCCATGCACCACCACCCATAGAATCAAGAAAGAGCTCTTAGTCTATCAATCCTTACTATATCTAGACTTGGTAAGTTTCCCCATGTTGAGTCAAATTAAGTTGCAGCCTCCACTCCTGGTGGTGCCCTTCCATCATTTCCTTTAAGTTTCAGCCTTGCGACCATACTCCCCCTAGAACCCAAAGATTTTGATTTCTCATAAGGTGTCGACGAAGTCCTAAAAGTAACATCCGTCGATCCCTGGTCGGCATCATTTATGGTTGAGACTAGGACGGTATCTGATCGTCTTCGAGCCCTCAACTTTCGTTCTTGATGAATGAAAACATCCTTGGCAAATGCTTTGAAAGTTGTTCGTCTTTCATAAATCCAAGAATTTCACCTCTGACTATGAAATAGGAATGCCCCCGACTGTCCTTTTTAATCATTACTCCGATCCTGAAGGCCAACACAATAGGATCGAAATCCTATGATGTTATCCCATGCTAATGTATACAAGCATAGGCCTACTTTGAGCACTCTAATTTCTTCAAAGTAATAGCACCGGAGGAACGACCCGGGCAATTAGGTCTAGGGGTGCATCACTGGCAGTAGAGACGAGTAGACCGATGCTCACCGTGTGGCAAACCGAACGACCCAACCCTAGTTCTGACTACAAGCTTTTTAACTGTAACAACTTAAATATACACTATTAGAGCTGGAATTACCACGACTGCTGGCACCAGACTTGCCCTCTAATGGATCCTCGTTAAGGGATTTAGATTGTACTCATTCCAATTACCAGACTCATGGAGCTCGGTATTGTTATTTATTGTCACTACCTCCCCGTGTTAGGATTGGGTAATTTGCGCGCCTGCTGCCTTCCTTAGATGTGGTAGCCGTTTCTCAGTCTCCCTCTCTGAAATTGAACCCTAATTCTCTGTCACCCATCACTACCATAGTAGGCCATTATCCTACCATCGAAAGTTGATGGGGCAGAAATTTGAATGATGCGTCATCGGCACAAAGGCCGTGCGATCCGTTGAGTTATCATGAATCATCAGAGCAACGGGCATAGCCCGCATCGACCTTTTATCTAATAAATGCATCCCTTCTAGAAGTCGGGGTTTGTTGCACGTATTAGCTCTAAAATTACTACGGTTATCCGAGTAGTAGATACCATCAAACAAACTATAACTGATTTAATGAGCCATTCATAGTTTCACAGTCTGAATTAGTTCATACTTACACATGCATGGCTTAATCTTTGAGACAAGCATATGACTACTAGCAGGATCAAACAGGTAGTATTCCTTCAGGATGTTGTAACCGTGTGGGCCTCAACACACTGACCGAGCGATGGAGAGAGCCCAACGTGGAGCGCAAGTGTCGTGTGTGTCCAGCACGTTAAATGCGTAGCATCAGACGAATGGGGGTCGAGAGCCTGTGCTCACTAAACATTCCTCATTCAAGAGCACGATCGAACGTCGATGCACCAATGCGGCCATGGAGGATTGGGTGGCGCGCTTGGGACACCGGCCACGATTGACATCCGACCCATGGCCTCTCGAGACACGAGATGGATGAGGGATGGCGAGACATCCATTTCCATCGATTCAGGTATGCAACATAGGATCCCGATCGCGCCTCCTGGGTAAGACAATTGCATGGGGGGAGATTGAAGAGGATGATGGGTTGACAGTTCGATGCATAGAGCACGGAGCTTGCCCACACGCACAACCATAGCACCACTCATATGCCCATTGCGTACAAGTGCCAGCATCCACGCACGTCGGTCGACAACCCACCTGATCGATTACTCAATGAGCGAGCAGAGGAGACGATGTGCGAGACAATGCCACAATCGCTTGGCACGAGGAAAACACGAGTAAGGGCCATGAGACTGCCCCTGCCATCTGATAGGTAACAACAAAGTGACACCACCAATGCTTGGCCCCGCTAGGACCGCACGCACGAGCTCTGCTGACACCACCCCAGGGGGACGTTGCCCGATTCAGGGACTTGTTCCTGGGGTCTCAGGCAGCATCGGCTACATGCACGGCCTCATCGAGGCCTAGGCATTTTTATGGTTGATGAGAAGGGACCGCGAGACTATCAAATACGGAGAGACCTGGCCGGGCCAAGCCCGTAACTGTGGCTTCTGCTCGCACCACCCCAGAGAGCCATTGCCCGATTCAGGGACTTGGTCTGGGGTCTAGGGTAGCATCCGTCACATGCACGGGCTTGAGCTCAGCTCTCTTTTTTTGCATGCATGCCAACCGATTGAGGCCATGGGCGTCTGCCGATCATCGGAGTAACTAGTTACCCAGACAAAATGGTCAGAAGGCATGTACGCCCTATATTTCGCTCGAGGGACGTTGCCTTGGGTGTACGTAATGAGAGGCCCATCACGCACACCTACTCCCCTCTTCGAGGGGAAAGAGGGGGTGCCGGACCACCATCCCCTAAAGAGCATTAGAAATGTTACAGATATGCTACCAATAGACGTTAAAGTGTCTGAAATGGGGACACTTTTTCCAAACAGGCATATCCCATACCGAGGGTGAGCAGGTGTCGATGGTGGTCGATGCGACTGCCCGTACCAAAGGCTAGCTTGTGCCGATGGTGGTCGATGCGACTGCCCACACCAAGGGCCAGCGTGTGCCAATGGTGGTCAAGGCAACCGCCCATACCAGCTCGAGTCATGTGCCCACACCAAGGCCTGGCATGTGCCGATGGTGTTCGAGGCAACTGCCCGCACCAAAGCCCAGCATGTGTCGATGGTGTTCGATGGTGTTCGATGCAACTGCCCGTACCAGGGGCCATCTTCTGTCGATGGTGGTTGAGGTAAGAGCCCGCACCAAGGGCCATCTTCTACCGATGGTGGTCGAGGCAACCGCCCGCACCAAGAGCCATCTTCTACTGATGGTGGCCGAGGCAACCCCCCACACCAAGGCCCAGTGTCACGGGCTCCGACCTTAGACTCAGAATCCGTGCGGCCTTAGGCTTCGAATCTCTTCTTTTATGCCTAAGTAAGCCTAAAACACAAGCATGCGGGCACTAGAATAATGGAAAAGGTTGATTACGCAAGTTAAAGAGAAACAGGATAACAAGGCAGAATGCTGGAATATGCTATATATTCACTGAAACAGAAGTGTTTGATGGTGTACAAATAAGGGTGGAGTAGCCCTCTATTTATAGTTGAGGCTCCAGCTACACTTAATTGCAATATCCCTAGAATAAAGGCTAAAATCATGGGATTACATAGATTACAATCAATCAAGATTCTAACTCTTGATTTCTAGGGTCAACCAAATCTATCAGGAGGCTCCTACTGATCCTGCATGCTTCCAAAAGCTTCCCTTGCATGTCCAGCACTTTGGGCCCTTCTGGATGTGGTGCGGGCAGCCTGAATGCCAGGCCTTGCATGCAAATACACACTAGTGCGCCTGGTCTATGGGTCTCAACCTCTGGCTCGCCTGTTGGTGCGCCTGATGTGCCTGGTGTGCTTGCCCAGGGCGTGACACTAGCACGTGCTGATGGTGTTCGAGGCAACCACCCATACCAAGGGCCAGCTTGTGTCGATGGTGCTTAAAGCAATCGTCCGCACCAAGGGCCATCTTCTGCTGATGGTGGTCGAGGTAACTGCCTGCACCAAGGCCCAACACATGCCAATGGTGTTCGAGGCAACCGCCCGCACCAGTGGCCAGCATGTGCCGATGGTGTTCGATGTAACCTCCTGCACCAGGGGTAATCTTCTGTCGATGGTGGTCAAGGTAAGAGCCTACACCAAGGGCCGACTTGTGCGGATGGTGGTTGAGGCAATCGTCCACACCAAGGGCTATCTTTTATAGATGGTGTTCGATGCAACCGCCTACACCAAGGGCCATCTTCTACCTGTGGTGGTTGAGGCAAGAGCCCACACCAAGGGCCGGTTTATGCCGATGGTGCTTAAGGTAATCGCTCGTACAAAGGCCTAGCATGTGCTGATGCTGTTTGAGGCAACCGCCCGTACCAAGACCCAGCATGTGCCGATGGTGTTCAACGTAACTACCTGCACCAGGGGCCATCTTATGCCGATAGTGGTCAAGGTAACCGCCTGCACCAAGGGTCG